>NW_028270149.1:22099677-22251552 GCF_037043375.1 Chiloscyllium plagiosum
GCCAAAAAAAAAAGATTAGATTAGATTTCTACAGTGTGGAAACAGGCCCTTTGGCCCAACCAGTCCACATTGACCCTCCAAAAAGTAACCCACCCAGACCCATTTCCTTCTGACTATGCACCTAATACTATGGGCAGTTTAGCATAGCCAATTCACCTGACCTGCACATCTTTGAATTGTGGGAGGAAACTCACACAGACAGGGGGAGAATATGAAAACTCCACACAGTCGCCCGAGGCTGGAATTGAACCTAGGACCCGAGTGCTGTGAGGCTGCAGTGCTAACCGCTGAGCCACCATGCCACCCCTTAGTACAGTTTTAGTAAATTACCTTTGTGCTCTTTTTGAGGCCTTAAAGCTCTTGCCAAATTGTGCAGAATGGCTAATAATACTGCAGCTAGAGTATAAGTATTAACTTCTAAAGGTTCAACCCAAATTCCTTGCTTTTATAATCCATGACACTATTTATAAAACATTTAAATAGCTTTATCAAGCTGTGCTGCTATCTTCAAAGAATTCTGTGGAGCGACCCACAGATCTCTCTGTGCTATACCCATTTTAAAACTGTCGCATTTTATCGACATTTTGCTATTTCATTCTTTCTACAAAAATGTGTCACTGTACACTTTTTTGCATGCAATGCCACCTGTCATTTATCTTTATACTTCCACAATGTGTTTGCTTCCTTCTTCTGGAAAGTGAGTTTCAGTTCAATTAATTTCTAGAGTGGCGTGTCCCTGAACTTCCTAGATTCAGGAATATGTGTGCTCCAGCTTCTTCTTGCAGACACATAAAGATTGACTGCTGCAGATAAATTATTTTTTAAAAATTTTCCACAAACATCATATGAACTCTTTAACAAACTTGAACATTCCATGATTCTTCATCAGAACTGAAGTGTGGAGGGGAACAGTATTTCTGCTTTAGTTTGGGGTGGAGGGGGTGGGATTAGTGGGTGTAGGGTGTTGGTGGAGAAAATATGTCGACTGTTCAGACTAAGTGATCGGAATGTGAGAATGGCAGATTAACAGTGTGTCTCCTGCCAGACTTGAAAGGACAGACAGTCCACCTCGGGTGGGGGTGGGGGGTGGGGGAGAGGACATAACAACAGAATTCAACAAGCTAAAAGATAAGGGAGAAATGGTTCACAATTTGAAAGTAGTGAACTCGATATTTAGTGCAGAAGGCTGGAAAGTGCCTCGTCTGAAGATGAGATGTTGTTCCTCGACCAGCACTCTGCACCCACTACCTCAACATACGCCCACACACCAAACTATTGCATATATGCTGTCTCCTCCAAAATTCACTTCAGCTCTGAGGGGAGGGGGGGGGGGGGGGTCATCAAGATTCTAAATGTTAGCTTGCTCTATCTCAGTAGATGTTATCTGACCCATTGTGACCTCTACCATTGGCTGTTTTCAGTATAGATTCCAGCATCTGCAGTAATTTGCCCCTACAATTTAGATACTCCATGGTGGAAAAATGACATTCTAAGAATAGGAAGGAAGTTCAAGGCATATTTGAATCATATGCAGCCACCGGAGCATTGTGGGTGTATTTATACCACATGGACTTCACCAGTTCAGAAAGACAGCTCACCACCACTTTCTCAAGCACAATTTGGGATTGGCAATAAGTGCTGGTCCAACCAGCGACACTTACATCCCATTAAAGAAAAAAGTAAAAAGGATGTTGGTTGCTGGCTGTGTCCGTAGGGAGTTAAGGAGATTGAGCAGAAGTGCATCACATTTGCATTCACAGAGGATTCCAATCGCGAATTTGATTGGTACAATTTCAGTATTGGAGCAAGAATGGAAAGACAACTGAAAGTTACTGGTATGGAGTTATGAGAATTACAGTCACAGATTTGGGGACACCAACATAATTATGGATAAGCCACAACGTTCTTTCAAAAGCAGAAGAATCAAAATTGTGTGCAGGATTCCAGGTTGACAATTCACCAAGAATATATGGAAATTAAATAACTAGACTCCATTCATTCTGAAATGCTGTTTAGATTAACCTCAGTACCTGATTAGTTTCATTCACAACCACTACACATTGAATATCTTTCAGTGAAGACATGAAACGTCCAAAACCACCTTGTCCTTTACTGACAGCCATATTCTAAAATAAAGAACTATTTGGGTTTAATCTTCCAAATCCACACACAGCCGCACGTTTCTATGTACACCTGTAATAACGCCCATTTGTCACCCTTCAGTTCGTTTCTGTGATCGTTTCAGGTCCTTTGGGCTTCTCGCTGTCATCTGTACGCTGCCTATTTATGACATCTCTGGGTACGAGTAAGCATCCCCACTCCCTCCCCAATGTCATTTACGGAACAGGCGAATACTTTCTGGTGATGTGAATAGCCGGTCCGGCAAAGCTTAGCCGCATTTCTGGTCTCCCATTCCAACGGCCCCTCCTCTTCTGCATTTTTGCCAAGCGGCATCTCACTTCCAAAGACGTGAATCTTAACAGAGAGAGAGAGAGAGAGATGTGGTAGGAGTGGGGGGAGAGGAGAATGGCAGATTGCAAGTGGGGTTGGTTGTATGCGGTTTGTGATGCTGAGTCGCTGTGTGCCTGCTGTGTCTGTCTGTGTGTGTGTGTGTGTGTGATCACTGCAAGTGAATGGCCCTGTCAATTTCTGTCTCTCTGAATGGCCCTGTCAATTTCCCCCTAAACCAGAGGAGAGCGCAGGCGCCTGGACCTGCCCCAAACATCTCAAGGTGTACTCATCGCGTTGAAGATGGCGACAATTTGAGGTTGGAAGGCTGAGGGGGAGTGGTGGTGGTGGTGGTGGTAGGGAGGGAAAAAGAGAGAGAGGGAGAGAGAGAGAGAGAGAGAGGGGTGGGGAAAAAGGAAGAGGCAACAAGGGTCAAGGAACGAAGATGAGACCCAGGAAACGGACAAGGACACCGGCGGAGGAGAGCAGGGAAAAAAACACCGATGAGGAGCCGTGCACCTTCTGTCACCAATAGTGGGTGCGCGCTGGTTTTTATTTTAATTTTAATCAGGTAGCCTACAACAACAGGAAGGTTGGAGGAGGAGTGTGGGGGGGTGGGGGGGGTTGTGTGTTGGGGAGGGGGGTGAAGGGAGGGATGCTAGCTGGGCTTGTTTGTTTATTTATTTAATTTTTAAAAATTCAACCAAAATAAAAACAAATCTCCCCTTTTCTGTTTTGTCCAGACGGAGGATGCAAGCTCCTGCAAAATGCCATGGATTATATTTTGACCAGCCGGTGATGGGGGGGCACTTACACCCCTCGTTAGCAACTCTGCACACAGTCAGGCTGCTAAAGTGACATTGGGAACTAGGGGAAATTGGAAAGCCGCCCTTTCTCCCCCCACCCTTGCCCTCCCCTCCAAAATATGATCAGGGGTGCTTGGATGTGTAATGCCGTCCTGAAAATCTGTTTTGCACCCACAGCAAACGAGAAACCCTGCGTCGATTCACAGAGGGCAGAGAAATGGCAAATGTCTTTAGCGTCTATGTTTCTTTTCGCTGTCCTGTTGTCTGATTATTTTTGCTCTTGCGCTGGAACGAAATTGAGGAGCGGGGAAACAGCAGGCAGGATCTGGAGTGACCCCGCACCGAGGCAGAACTTGGCAACACCACACGGTCAGAGCCAACGGCGGGCTCAGTGTGATCTGTCTCTGACCAATTTGACTGAGCCCGGTGAGGAGTTGGAAAGAGCCTGTCGATTAATTCCCAAAGGTCTGGATTCCGCCTGCCTGTGGTCCTACTTCAGTCATCTTCGGCTGTCCTTCTGCAATTCTTATACCATTGCTGATCTTTTGCGGGATTATGTCAACCCGAATGGGTTAAACTGCAGTTTGGATATGCGGATCAGTGATGATGGAGGGGCTATGGCTGTCTGCAGTGAATGCATCAAGGCTTACCAGATGGAAGACCAACATGCTCAGGAAAAATACGAGGAGTTCGAAGCAATGCTACACAAGTACTTGGAATCGGGGTATTCAGTCAAATCTTGTCCGAGCGACTGTATGGTAAGATTAATCTAAATTCCCACTTGGCCATTCGAAAATCCATGATCAAAGCTCCGGGTTAGAACAGCACACGCTGAACGCCATGTAGTTCAAGGTGATAAGTCTGGGCTTCGTTCTCTTGCAGTGTTGATCTGTGCACAGTCTGTCAACACCGAACAACAACAACAAAGAAATAGAGATGAAGGAACCCTTTCAGTGGAAAAAGTGCCCAATGCCACATCCCCCCCAAGGTCGAAAAAAGGCATGGGGATAATGGGGGGAGGGGGGGGGGTGGCAGGTGTTTTTTAAAAAAGAGGATGGGGGTGAGGCGCAGGGAGAGTTTGAAGACTACTTGGAAACAACAGTCCTCAGTTCCATGGAACCCAGCAGAGTGTGGGATCAGTCATTATCTCAACACAGGGATGTGGGGCTGTGTGAGGGGACAGAATGCTATGTTTAGGACTCAGGAGAAAAGAGAGGTAAATACAAGAGAGCAAAGTCTTGGTCTGCAGGCATTGGGTTGCAGGGGAAGGTGAAAAGATAGACAGGAAAAGTTGGAACTAATTAAAGGATCATTTATCAGATGCCAAGCGAGCTATGTGGAAGGTCCTCATTGAAGGGTATTCTTGGCAGATGTTTTATGATACTCATCATCATGCCACAACAGGGTATTGAACAGTTAGGCTAGCAAATTTGGCACATTTTCTCACAGTCCTTTGGGAAATATGTTTTTAAAAAGTGTGCATGATGAGAGGATAGGATTTGAATGCCATCACTGTGCACATCTGATTATTCACAGGTCACAAAGTTGTCAGCATCATGAATTTGGGTTCAAATTAAAGCCAGTAATTAGGCAACAAAAAGTCTATGTTTCTGATTTATTTAAATGCACAGATTATGAGCTGGTTAGATCATGTTATTTTAAAACTTTTTTATTCACTGTGCCAACTACTCTGCCTTGTGATGTTATCTGTGTGAAATATGGATATAATATGCATGGAAATGTTATAATAGAGAAAGGTTCTAGAATTCAGTAGAATACCTTTTCCACTTGAGATCAAAGAATATTTTATTTCAAGGCTAAGAACACTGGGAATACATGATTTCCAGATGTCTTTCTGTTTGATAATGATTTCTTTATTAAATAAGCTCCAATAAAATGGTATGTGATAAAAGAGGCATATGCCATAAGATGTAAAGACATGGAGCAAGACTAAGTAGCATAAAGACACCTGGAAGTTAAGGGTAGTTTTGCTCCTGGCAAATCAACATACGAAGCTTTCCCCAAAACTTGAACAGGAAACTTGAATTTCTTATAGTAAATAAGGTTAAAAAAATTGCAGACATGTTGATAACTCTGTTACACTTCTAAGGTTTGTATGAGGTTGACAAACAGCTGGGGTATCACTCTTGTATGCTTCGCTCTTGTATGCTAGAAACATCACTGAGTCCTTGGTGCAACAGCCTCACAGTGCACTCTCAGCCATCTGCTAGTCTGAAGGTGAAGTGTGCAAAACAGTACTCAATTTGGATCATAGCACTTCCCATGTGTTTGTTTATTGCTTTGTTATCATATTATTGTGCATTATGATGGGTTATAAAATTAAGCCTACATTGGAAGGATTTTGGCCTCAGTAATGTTGAATATATCTCTACTACCTTCTCCAATCAGCAAGTTGTGCTTTTGGACTTCTTGACTATAAAAATAAGATAGCATTAAAGACATTATCTTGAACTTGTTTTGACATCCTACAGGGAAAGCAGGTGTTAATTCTATATCCTGTAAAGTACAGGATTACACAATGGGAAGTCAGATTTGTAGGCCAAATGGCAATATGTTATGTAAATAAACAGTTGGGAATTGACCTTGATGAGCAAAATCTCATGCAAATATCCTGTCTGTCAGTAGCACTATTTGATAATATGGCCCAATATCAGGAGGATCGGTACTTTACACATATTGAGTTTCAGTCATGCTGTGTGATTAGGTGATAGATTTAGATTATAGATGGGTACTTTTCCTAACTTCTGTTTGAAGATTCATTTGGTGGCAAAATGGTGGCCAAAAAGTAAGAAGAAACTATGGAAAATTTGAAATAAGATTACTGTGTCAATAAATCTGGGAGGTGTGGGTGGGTGGCATTATAATGCAATGTGTTGGAATACTAGCACATAGTCTCATGAGGTTCAGTTCTCCAGTTTTGCTCATTTTTCTGTCTGAGCAGCACAACTAACAGTCAGGAAAAGTAAGATGCAAATTCTCCCATGAGAGAAGAAGGTTGGACTGAGATGTGCTGTTTGAATGTTACCCGTTGTATCTTAAAGAAGATATTAATGTATGACCCTAAGCAGGCCATTTTCACAGTAAGTAGATTTAAAGATGCAAATGTAGTAAGCAAATACTAAAAGTTACTTTCAAAAACAACAAAGAATGTTATAATTTCTACACATGTGCACACTAAATTGCTGATGGTCATCATATCTCCTGCTGCAGATTTTGAGCAGAGGCCTTACCACAGGCAGAGCAACAAAATGAGGAAAATCAGTGAGTCCTCCTTGTTCTTTTCATTTCCAAATAATTAGCTACAGTCCATATTGCCGTCACGTTCTAGCAACTGGTTCTTGAATTAGAAGGTGTGTGGAAAAGAGAAAAAAAAGGATTAGATATTTAAATCTGTTGAAACACCAAAATGTGGCAGCATCCATTGAATGATTGAACATGATTTCCTGCACAACACTGAATTCATAATGTGAGCCACATTGCTTTATGGAGGTGTGAAAGAAGGTCAAGGGAATTTCAGCTGGAGATTCATATTTGCGTCACTGATTCACATTCTCAATAGCCAATTCCAAAATGTACTGACAAAGGCTTGGGCGAAGATGCTTGCATATTTCTGTGTGTAGCCTGGGGAGATGAGCTAAAAAGAAGTTTACAGTAACTTCCAAGAGGCAAAGTCTTGAATGATCAAGAATGTTCCAGTTATCAGGATTCATAACTGATGACGCAAAGTTTAAACATGTTGGCCTTGTCCGCCTCAGGAAAGAAAGGCTGGTTAGATTTCATAATTTTCAATTTTATGAAGGAGATAGATAAAATTGATCTTGAAACATTTTTAAGCTTGGCTGAGAATAGATTTCAGGAATTAAAGTTAAAAGTAGGGAGTTAGAGGGATAAAGGAACCAAGATGAACAGAGAGAATTGGTTCAGGAGTCAATCAGATGGTTTTTAGATTGAACGTATTGATGAGTATGATGAGAAAGGAGATATTGGACATTTAAGGAAGCTGTCAGATTACTCTCTTCATCCCACTGCCTCAAAAGACAGCACCCCTATGAAATAACAACATTTTGAACATATATTTATTGGTAGCTTATCTTATAGATCAACTGTTAGATGCAAACTAAATCTTGCCTCAATAACTAATTGTTAAGTGATGACGACAGTGCACATGCCTTTTTCCTGGATTGTCTTGCCCTATTCCCATCATTGTCTTGGAAGCTTCATTCAGTGCACCTTTAAGTTGCATTTCATATCTCGTTGAGAACCATTTGTAAGGATCCAGCTGTATTGTGTTCTGTGTTTTGCACATAACTCATTACATTCTAGACTTTGCTACAACTCCCTGAACTCCCTGACTCCAACTGCATCTAAGTCGACAGAATGGTCACAGAAAGTGGTTCGAGTAAGAGTTGGAGCTGAAGAGTAGAAAGTCTGAGTAGGCATTGATATCAATAATCTGTTAAACAGCAGTATGGTCTGGGGTCTATTGCAGGATTTAGAGCCATGGAGAATGCCAGGGAGCAAGCCTGGAACTGAAGGTGGTAGCAACAGGACCTGGAATCATTGGGTAGTTGAAGAGAATAAGAACAAGACGTACTGGAGAAACCCAGCAGGTCTGTCAGCATCTGTGGAGAGAGAAACAGAGTTAACGTTCTGATTTGTTCTGAACGGAATCATACTGGATTCAGAATGTTAACTGTTTCTCTCTTCACAGATGCTGAGTTTCACGAGCATTTTCTGGGTTTTTTTTTCGGACTTGCAGCCTTTGCAGTATTTTGCCTTCAGTTGTAGAGGAGGTGAGAATGGGGAACTATCGTAGTGATTATCTGCACAATTTTAAAATTACACAAAATGTTATTTTTGATATACTATCATTGATTGGGTCACAGAAATGAGAAATTACACCAGATATGTGCTTCTGGAATCAAATTGATGGCTGGCAATGGGAGATTATTGGCTGAAGGAATAATTAAAAGGGCAATGGTCTCTGGGATCTGGACTGGGTTTGATTGAAGAGATACTGCAATTATGCATTATTAAAGACACAAACCTATAATCATACAGATACAAGTCAGTGGATAGATCCCGGAAATCATTTACAGCCTGGAACATAATAACGGGATTTAGATAGGGTTTATAAATAGGCAAATGGCTGCTTGGGAATGACTGGAAACACTAATTTAGTTAAGAGGTTCATACGATGTCTTAGCCTGATTGGCTGATAATTGCCTGATTGATGTGAAAGGCTTGAAGTTTTAATTTTGTGTGTTTTTGCAGTAATTGTTGTTAATTTCTTAAGTGTTTTTATTCAGTTTCAAATCCAGACTTCCCTGTCAGGTTGAATTACCAATCAGTACGTTTGGGTAGCAACAACAGCTATTGAGAGTTTAGTGAGAAATAGTTTTCCATAAATTGACAGGAAATTACATTGTCAATTATCGCTTCATTATTGAAATATATTACAATTAAGGGTCATCTTGGGTTTCACTGGCTGCTGTTATTTTGGAACTGTACTGGAAAATTACATTTATAATCAGATCTACATCGATTATTAGAAATAATGAATAATATTTTGTACATTGCAATATTTAAATGGCTGAATGCCACATTTGCACACTTCTGGCCCCCTGGAGTAAGACCGACTTACATAGCGAAAGAATGAAATATCAGATTTTTTTCCAACTGCACCCTTGAAACAATGGTAAAAATAATTTAGTTTATATTTATCCTTAAAACAGACATCTAATAAAATTGTATTGAGGATAAAAGTGGATATTAACCTTTCACTGTCATACAAACATGGTCCACCCCCACTTACTGAAACAATGTACATGTCAGTATCTTTCCAAATCCCTGGTTTCAAGCACATTTAATTTTATCGAAAATTATTCTGCTTGTTTCCCAACTGTCACCCAAGTGCTGTTCATTCTCACCTTTATGTTCACGAAACACATTGATTCCCTGAGGGCAGTTTGCATCCTTATTTTCAATTCCCTTTGTGAACTTACCTCTTTCCTTCCCCTCTTATCTCATGCAATACTCTGGAATATTCCCACCCAAACTTCTCTGCCTTTTTTGCCACAAGTTTCATTCCAACATTTTCAATATGTTAAAGGCACTACTGAAATGCAAATTGTTGAAGTTATTGATGAATGCATTAAGATTTTACTTTCTTAATGTAATAATCTAAGCAGTTAATAATGGAATAAAATATGAATAGCTTGAACGGTTGTGTACATCACACTTTCGACATTTGTATTGCCCATATACCCAGGCCAAATTTTTATCTCTAATCAGCACTTCAAGTCATTCTGAAAATGTGAAAGGTAGTATGTACTTACAAGTTATTTCATTTTTCTATGTGTATTGTTACACTGTATTCAGTATTATTCAACACAGTGCATATCTAAAACTAGTTGTGGGTAATGCTATTTAATCCCTAATAGTTATGGCGAGCAAGACTGCAATGACCAATAATGGCTGTGTACAGCACATTACTATATGTTGCATTCTGAAAAGGTAAATTGTAGTAATTTGATGGCTTGTTAATTAAAATTCAAATTCAATTACATTCAAATTAGTTGAACATTAATGTGATTTAAAAAGGAATAAGATTATTCAAACTTTCTTGTGTTTGTGCATCAGCGTCCTCATATCTAACCCCAAAATTGATTCTTTTCTGATTGAAAAGTGGGATTTCTTTATGTCATGGTTAGGGGGACATAGAATCATACAGTGACGAAACAAACTCTTCAATCCAACCAGTCCATGCTGACCATGTTCCCAAACTAAACTAGTCCCAACAGGCTGCACTTGGCCCATATCCCTCCCACCTTTTCCTATTCATGAACTTATCCAAATGTCTTTTAAACATTGTAACTGTACCTGCATCCACTACTTTCTCTGGCAGTTCATTTCACACATGAACCATTCTCTGTGTAAAAACGTTGCCTCTCATGCCCTTTGCAAATCTTTCTCCTCTCACCTCAAAAATATGCCCTCAAGTTTTGAACACCCCCCCCCCACCTGAGGGAAAAGAACCTTGTCATTCACTTTATCTATGCCCCTCATGGTTTTATAAACCTTAATAAAGTGACCCCTCAACCTCCCAGGCTCCAGTGAAAAACATTCCCAGTTTTTTCAGTCTATTTTTATATCTCAAACTCTCCATTCCTAGCAACATCTTGGTAAATCTTTTCTGAACCCTCTCCAAATTAATAATACTCTTCCAATAACAGGACAACCAGAACTGCACATAGTATTCCATGAGAGGCCTCAATATGTCATCCCAAACCTTATACTTAAAAGTCTGAGCAATGAAGGCAAGGATACTAAATGAATTATGTACATGAAACCCTAGGTCTCTCTGTTCTGTAACACTACCCAATGCCCTCCCATTAATTGTATAAGGTTTGTTTTACCAAAACGCAATACCTCACATTTATCCAAATTAAATTCCATTTGACATTCCTTAGCCCATTGACCCAATTGGTCAAGATTTCTTTATAATCTTAGATAGCCTTCTTCATTGTCCACTACACCACCTATTTTGATGTCATCTGCAAATTTAATAACCATGCCTCCTATATTCTCATCCAAATCATTTATATAAGTGACAAACAAAAGTGGACCCAGTACTGATCCCTGTGGAACTGGACCCAGGCATCCAGTCCAAAAAACAACCTTCACCACTACCCTCTGTCTCCTACAATAAAGCCAATTTTGTATTCAATTGGCAAGCTCACCCTGAATCCCATGTGATCTAACTTTATGAATTAGTGTATCATGCAAAACCTCGACAAATGCTTTACTGAAGTCCAAGTAAACAGTGTCGACTGTTCTGCCCTTATCAATCTTTTCCCATTAAAAAAACTCAGTGAAATTTGTGAGATTTTCCTTGCACAAAACTATGCTGACTTTCCCTAATTGTTCTTTCCCTCTCCAAATGCATGTAAATCCTATCTTTCAAAATCACGGCCGACAACTTACCCACTACCGATGTCAGAGTCACAGGTTTCCAGGCTTCTCCTTACAGCCTTTCTTAAATAATGGCACAACATTAGTCACCATCTAATCCTTTGGAACTTCACCCATGTTTATAGATGATACAAATATTTCTGCTAGGGGCCCCGCAATTTCCTCCTTCTCACAACTTTCTGGGATACAGTTGAGATTTATCTACATTTATGTGTTCTAAGACTTCCATCGCTTTTATAATGTGAACTGTTTTCAAAACATCAATATTTATTTTCCTGAGGTCTCTAGCCTCCATTTATTTCTCAGCAGTAAAAACTGATGCATAGTACTCTTTAACAGGCCTAACTTTCTCTCTAGTTGCTCTCTTCCTCTTAATGTATTTGTAGAATCTTTTTAGATTAACTTTAACCTTATCTGTCAAAGTTATCTCATAGCCTGTCTTTGCCTTCCTGATTTCCTTCTTAAGAATGTCCCTATACTCTTCAAGAGATTCAGCTGATCCCACTGTTCCAGATCCAATGTATGATTTTTTTTTTATTCTTGACTAGATCTTCAATATCTTTATTCATCTATTGTCCCCTAATCGTATCAGCCTTGCCTTTCACTCTAACAGGAACATAATGATTCTGAAAGCTCATTATCGCACTTTTGAAAACCTCCCACTTGTCGGTCGGTTCCTTTACCCGTGAACAGTCTACTCCAATTGACTTTTGAAAGTTCTTGTTTCATAACCTTAAAATTTGCCTGGTTCTAATTATGAACTTTAACTTTCATGGAAGACTTATACTTTTCCACAGCTATTTTAAAAATAATTGTATTATGATCACGAGTTCCAAAGGTTTCCCCTACCAACATTTCAGCCCTGCCTTATTTCCCAAGAGAAGGTCAAGTGTTGCTTCATTTCTAGTAGGAATACTTACATATTGATCAAGAAAACTTTCTTGAACACATCTAACAAATTCTTCACCATCCAAACCTTTAACACTGGCAGTCCCAGTCAATGCTTGGAAAATCCCCTACTATTACAATGTTATTATTATTGCATATGTGTGAGATCTCTCTACGTAGTTGCTTCTCAATTTCCCTGTGACTATTGGGATGGGGTGGGGAGTGGGGGGAATCTAATTCACAATCCCATCAAGGTGATCATCCCTTTCTTATTTCTAATTTCAACATATGTATTTTCACGAAGTGATCCCTCAGAAATATCTTCTCTAATTGCAGTAGTAACGTTTTTCTTAATCAAAAATGCCACTCCCCCTCCTCTCTTGCCTCTCTTTCTGATCTTCCCATAACATCGAAAACCCGGAACATTGAACCGCCAGGCCTGTCCTTCCCTCAGCCGAGTTTCTTTAACAGCTAAGACATCCCAGTCCCATGTTCCTGTACATGCCCTGAGTTTATCAGCCTTACTGTAAGACTTCTTGCATTGAAATAAATGCAGTTTAATTCTTCAGAGTTACTTTGTTGTCTGACTTGCTCTTGTCTGTCTTTCCTAATTAATTTGCTCTTTTCTGATTGAGGACCATCCTCACGTTCCTTTCTATTTTCACTGTTACTTTGGAAGCATGCACCACCTCTCCAAAGGTTTACAGGCTCCCAAAATAAAACTAGCAAATCTCTCCGCCAGATTATTGATAATTCTCTAGTTGAGGTGAAACCTATCCTTTTTGAATATGTCTTTTCTGTCCCAGAAGAAATCCCAATGATGCAAGAAACTGAATCCCTGCACATTGCATCACCTCTTCAGCCTTTGATTTATCTCCCCTATCCTTTCATTCCTTCCCAAATTAGAACTTGGCACTGGAAGTAAACTAAAATTGTTCTATTTCTTCAAGGGGTTTATCTGAGTGTTGCTAACTCTTAAGTGCTCTAATTTTAATTGAGGAAAATTCACTCAAGCTAAAAAGGAAGATCTTTCATCCCATTTCTCATTATTTCCCAATCCGTCAGTGGGGTAGGCAGATGACTTGGTAATGGGTTTCTGACAGCATTCTTTATTTTGCCACAAAGAAGTGAACTCGAGTCCATTAACAAGTGATTTTTCTCATCTCTTACTGTGAAAAGCTGTGAGCCTTCCTCTGCTTCGAGAATTGCCATGGACATTTAATAGGAAACTGGAATGTCACTTGCTATACTGTGCCAAAACACAAAACCACAGAGCTTTTACACTGGTTTATTTGTAAACTTAAGACCATTGGACCTTAAGGGATAAAAAGAAACTGGAATGAAGGAGGATGTTTGAGAAATAAAACAAGGAATAAAGGAAACAGTTTGAAGCATAGTTAGATTGGCAGATGGACAGACAAGTGGCAGATGAGGTTTAATACAGGGAAATGGAGGTGATGGATTGTGGCAGAAAGAATAGGAGATAACATACATGTAAAACCACAGTTCTAAAGTATGTGCAGAAGCAGATTGATATGGGATTCATGTGCATCACACTTTGAAGAAGGAAGGATACATGAAGAATATAATTAGCAAAGTAATTGTGATCTTGTGTCCACACATTGAGGTATTGGGTGCAAAAGCACGAAATTCATGTTGAACTTTTACAAATTAGAGTATTGTGACCGTTCTGTTTCGCAAATGTTAGAGACGATTTAAGGATCCTTGAGAGGGTGCAAAAGAGATTTATAAGAGATTAAGGAATTTCAGCCACAAAGTTAGGTTGGAGAAACTGGAGGGCAAAGGAAATTGAGAAATTTGATTGAGGTGAACTAAACTATGGCAAGTTTTCATGGCAAATAAATGTTGTTCCCATCAGCTGATGTTGCCAATGCTAGAGGACACAAATGTAAAAGTTTGGGTAAGCAATGTGGGGCGAATGTCAAGAGTAATGTTTTTACAGAGTGAATGGTAATGATCTGGAACTTGTTGCCAAATAGGATAGTGTTAGCAGAGATAATGAATAATTTCAAATGGAAATTGGATGGTCACTTGATGGGAAAAATCATACAAGGCTTTAGTCATGGAGTAAGAGAATGGAACCGATTAGATGGCTCAACCAAGATTCAGTGTGGGTGAGAGGGCCTCCTTCTATGTCGTAACATGTCTATAGCACCATAAAAAAAATTTTTCCTCTCTTTTAAAAATGTATAAATTCTGTTTTTGTAGACATTTCAGGCAGGCCCACAGTCTGAAAATGAAGTCTAAAATGGACACATTAACAACACTGTCAATATTGGACAAATCTTAGGTGTTAACTTTTCAGTCACAAGTCATACATGTAAAGTTCTGGATGTAAGTTTGCTCGCTGAGCTGGAAGATGTATTTTCAGACGTTTCGTCACTATACTAAGTATCATCATCAGCGAGCCTGTAGTGAAGCACTGGTGGTATGATCCACTTTTTATTTATGTGCTTAGGTTTCCTTGGGTTGGTGATGCCAGTTCCTGTAGTGATGTCATTTCCTGTTCTTTTTCTCAGGACGTGGTAAATGGGATCCAAGTCAATGTGTTTGTTGATAGAGTTCCAGTTGGAATGCCATGGAATGCCAACTGGAAGTCTATCAACAAATACATGGACTTGGATCTCATTTAGCACCCCCGAGAAAGACAACAGGAATTGACATCACCACAGAAAATGACATCACTACAGGAAATGGCTTCACCAGCCCAAGGAAACCTAAGCACATAAATAAAAAGTGGGCCATACCATCAGTGCTTTACTGGAGGCTCACTGTTACCTAGTATGGTGATGAAACATCTGAAAACAAAACCTTCCCGCTCAGCAAGCAAAATTACATCCAGAGCCTCATCCTGAGTTACAAATCTACTCAAAACTCATTAAATATATTTAAAGTGTCAAATATGTAAATAAAAACCAGGAAAAGGTGGGCCACAAGAGGTAACTAGCTTGTATCGATGTTTGTTTTCTTTTCTCCTTCTTGATCCTAACTCTTCATCTACATCCCTATGTTCTTGTATTACTTTTATTTGCCCTCCAGCTCTGCTGGTTATGATTTTGCTATTTTGCTTGGAATAAAGCAGTCATATTGTCTGCAAAACCATTGTAAAATTTGCAGAAGTAAGTAAAGCTCTGTACTAAAACAATAGGATCTGTGGAAACTATGGAAAAAAAAACTAACATTAATAACATGACTTGTGCTTCTTTGGAGGAAGGGGAAAGAAGAATGCAGATTTGCACATCTCCCCTCTCATGTACAGCTCATCTTTAGTTTTATTTATCTTTATCTTATTGTTTCCCTCTGTGTCTTCCAGCACAGGCAACATCCTTCATTTGATGACCATCTGCACTATAAATGTATGTGATTATCTTGCTAAATACCAATTGCAGCTTTTAATAGTCTGGACTCATACTATCCCTGAGCTTGTCTCCATGGAGCTGGAACAAGTGCTTGCTTGAACCTGTCAACTGGAAGTCCCCCATGTACCTGAAGTTGGCAGATCTGCCATATGGACTCCTCTGAACTTCACAGCAGTGCTAGTTTGTACTCCCTCAGGGGAGGAAAGGAATTGAGCTGGGACAATGATGCACTTTGAAACTCTGGTTGAGTAACATAGTGCACAAGGCTCTTCCTTGAATGATCTGTTTGGGCAACAGGTTCATGTACTTATAAATTTGTAGCGAGTTAGACTTTGAACATTAACAGAAAGCATTTTTTAGTATGACACTTTTCTTTAATTCATCGTGGGACGTGGGCAGTTGCTCTTGATACCACGATAGGGCAGAAAGGATTTTTATTTCTTTTGATGTACTCTTTAAAAGGATAAAAATCACACAACACCAGGTTATAGTCCAACAGGTTTAATTGGAAGCACACTAGCTTTCGGAGCGACGTCACTCCGAAAGCTAGTGCTTCCAATTAAACCTGTTGGACTATAACCTGGTGTTGTGTGATTTTTAACTTTGTACACCCCAGTCCAACACTGGCATCTCCGAATCATCTTTAAAAGGAGTGCAGCATTTTTAAATTGATTTATTGATATATTTATGGGGGAGAGGTGCACATTGATTTTCAGTCAGTGGTGTGTGTAGATATTGATTGGAGTATCTTTGTTTGACCGGCAGATAATCTAATGAGGTATTTTCCCCAAAACCAACCTTTATTTAAAAATCTGAATGAATACCAATGCTTCATCATTCTTAGAAATAAGATCAATGATTGTATTGCACTGCCGGTCTCATGTTTTGCAGCAAACGTTTTATCCTTGCTCACCTCTCACCACATTTCAAAGCACTGGCCAACCAATGCCTGTCAACATCACTTGTTTGTAGCCTTTGAATCTGCAACACAGATTCATTAGACTGATGTCAGGACTTACAGGGTTATGTTGTGCAGCCAAGATCCATAATATTGTCGTACATACCTTTGAGTATAATACACTGAGGGGCAATCTGAACAAAGTGATGAAAATGTTAAAAGGATTCAATACAGCAGATGGAAGGAAACTTTTCTGATGTGAGACTCAAAATTGAGAGGGCATAGCTAAAAATGACAGGTGAGCTGTTCAGTTGGGAATCAAGAAGCACTTTTTACATGAAGGGAAATCAACAGCCATCTCTTCCAAAAATCTTTTAATTCAGAGACAATTAGACTTTCAAGGCTGAGGTATCAAAGTGTATGCAGTCCAGTCATGACTGAATGGCAGAGCAGAATTGAGGGACTTTGTTAGTTCCTACCTTGTGAGACTTCTCACCATTGGTAGACGTGATCTACATGGATCTCAGTAAGGCATTCGACAAGGTTCCCCATGGGAGACTGGTTAGCAAGGTTAAATTTCATGGAATACAGGGAGAACTAGCCATTTGGATACAGAACTGGCTCAAAGGTAGAAGATACAGAATGGTGATGGAGGGTTGTTTTTCAGACTGGAGGCCTGTGACCAGTGGAGTGCCACAAGGATTGGTGCTGGGTTCACTACATTTCATCATTCATATAAATGATTTGGATGTGAGCATAAGAGGTATAGTTAGTAAGTTTTCAGATGACACCAAAATTGGAGGTGTAGTGGACAGCGAAGAAGGTTACCTCAGATTATAATGGGATCTTGATCAGATGGGCCAATGGGCTGAGGAGTGGCAGATAGGGTTGAATATAGATAAACTTAAGGTGCTGCATTTTGTGAAAGCAAATCTTAGCAGGGCTTATGCACTTAATGGTAGAGTCCAAGGGAGTGTTACTGAACAAAGAGACCTTGGTAGTGCAGTTTCATGGAGAAAGTGAGGTCTGCAGATGCTGGAGATCAAAGTTGAAACTTTATTGCTGGAACAGCACAGCAGGTCAGGCAGCATCCAGGGAACAGGAGATTCGACGTTTCGGGCACAGGCCCTTCTGCACTCCAGTGCAGTTTCATAACTCTTTGAAAGTAGAATCACAGGTAGATGGGATAGTGAAGAAGGCGTTTGGTATGCTTTCCTTTATTGGTCAGAGTATTGAGTACAGGAGTTGGGAGGTTATGCTGCAGCTATACAGGACATTGGTTAGGCCACTGTTGGAATATTGTATGCAATTCTAGTCTCCTTCCTATTGGAAGATGCTGTGAAACTTGAAAGGGTTCAGAAAAGATTTACAAGGATGTTGCCAGGGTTGGAGGATTTGAGCTATAGGGAGAGGTTGAATAGGCTGGGGCTGTTTTCCCTGGAGTGTCGGAGGCTGAGGGGTGACCTTATAGACGTTTATAAAATCATGAGGGTCATGGATAGGGGAAATAGACAAAGTCTCTTCCCTGGAGTGGGGAGGTCAGATCTAGAGGGCATAGGTTTAGGGTGAGAGGGGAAAGATATAAAAGAAACTTAAGGGGCAGCTTTTTCATGCAGTTGGTGGTGCTTGTGGAGCTGCCAGAGCATGTGGTGGAGGTAGTACAATTGCAACATTTAAAAGGCATCTGGATGGGTTTATGAATGGGAAGGGCTTGGAGAGATATGGGCCGGGTGCTGGCAGGTGGGACTAAATTGGGTTGGGATATCTGGTCGGCATGGACAAGTTGGACCAAAGGGTCTGTTTCCATGCTGTACATCTCTATGACTCTGTGACTCTATCAGTTTGCACTTGGAAAAATATGTGTATTTCTAACTGATTTTGGTCATTGAAGAAAAGAATCTTTCATTTATCTGGTGTCTTTCTTGACCTCAAAAGGCATCAAATAGCCAGTTTTTGAAGCACAGTCTCTTTCATAATTTTGAAAACAGACAATTTACAGACTGTAAGGCCTCAGAAACATCAATGTGATAATGAGCAGATCACCTGATTTTTATTGAACATAGAGCATATGTTCTATGAAAACATTAAGGACATTTAAATGGTCCTTGGATGAACATATGGATGATAATGGAATAGTGTAGGTTAAGTGGGCTTTAGACTGGTTTCACGGGTCAGTGCAATACAGGCCCTTCAGCCCTTGATGTTGTGCTGACCTGTGAAGCCAGTCTAAAGCTCACCTAGACTACACTATCCCATTATCATCATCCGTATGTTTATCCAATGACCATTTAAATGCCCTTAACGTAGGTGAGTCTACTACTGTTGCAGGCAGGGAATTCCACACGCATATACTACTCTCTGAGTAAAGAAACTGCTCTGACAGCTGTCCTTTATCTATCACCCCTCAATTTAAAGCTGTGTCCCCTTGTACTATCCATCACCATTGAGGAAAAAGGCTCACACTGTCAACCTATCTAATCCTCTGATCATCTTGTATGCCTCTATTAAGTCACCTCTTAAACTTCTTCTCTCTAACGAAAACAGCCTCAAGCCCCTCAGTCTTTCCTCATAAGCCTTCCCTCCATAACAGGTAACATCTTGGTAAATCTCTTCTGCACCCTCTCCAGTGCTTCCACATCCTTCTTATAACGTGGCACCTGGAACTGTACACAATACTCCCAAGTGCGACTGTACCAGAGTTTTGTACAGCTGTAACGTGACCTCAGGCTCTGAAACTCAATCCCTCTACCAATAAAAGCTCACACACCGTACGGCATCTTAACAACCCTATCAACCTGGGTGGCAACTTTCAGGGATCTATGCACATGGACACCAAGATCTCTCTGCTCATCTACACTACCAAGAATCTTACCATTAGTACAGTACTCTGTATTCCAGTTACTCCTTTCAAAGTGAATCACCTCACACTTTTCTGCATTAAACTTCATTTGCCACCTCTCAGCCCAGCACTGCAGCATATCTATCTCCCTCTGTATTCTGCAACATCCTTCCGTAATGTCTACAACTCCACTGACTTTAGTGTCATCCACAAATTTACTACTCCAGCCTTCTATGCCCTCTTTCAGGTCATTTATAAAAAATGACAAACAACAGTGGACCCAAAACAGATCCTTGTGGGACACCACTAGTAACTGAACTCCAGGATGAATATTTCCCATCAACCACCACCTTCGTACAGCTAGCCAATTTCTGATTCAAACCATTAAATCACCCTCAATCCCATGCCTCCATATTTTCTGCAAAAGCCTACCGTGGCAAACCTTATCAAACGCCTTACTGAAATCCATTTCCACCACATCAACTGCTTTACCCTCATCCACATTTGGTCACCTTCTTGAAGAACTCAATAGGTTTTGTGAGGCATGACCTACCCTTCACAAAACCCTGTTGACTATCTCTAATCAAATTTTTCTTTTCTATATGATTATAAATCCTATCTCAAAATCTGTTCCAACACTTTACCCACAACTAAAGTAAGGCTCAGGGATCTATAACTTCCAGGGTTGTATCTACTCCCCTTCTTGAACAAGGGGACAACATTTTCTATCCTCCAGTCTTCTGGAACTATTCCTGTAGACAATGATGACATAAAGATCAAAGCCAAAGGCTCTACAATCTCCTCCCTACCTTCCAAGAGAATCCTAGGATAAATCCCCTCCGGCCCAGGGGACTTAGCTATTTTCACACTTTGCAGAATTCCTAACACCCTCTCCTTATGAACCTCAATCCTTTCTAGTCTAGTAGCCTGTATCTCAATATTATCCTCAACAACATTGCCTTTTTCCTGTGTGAATACTGACAAAAAATATTCATTTAGCACCTTTCCTATCTCTTCAGACTCCACGCACAACTTCCCACTAGTGTCCTTGACCGGCCCTAATCTTACCCTAGTCATTCTTTTATTCCTGACATGTCTTTGGAAAGCTTTTGAGTTTTCCTTGATCCTACGTGCCAGAGACTTCTCATGTCCCCTCCTGGCTCTTCTTAGTGTTCTCTTTGGGCCCTTCCTGGCTAACTTGTAATACTCAAGTGCCCTAACTGAGCCTTCTCATCTCATCTTTACATAGGCCTCATTGTCCCTCTTGACAATAGTTTCAACTTCTTTAGTAAACCACGGTTCCCTCACTCTGCCACTTCCTCCCTGCCTGACAGATGCATACTTATCACGGACACGCAGTAGCTGTTCCTTGAATATGCTCCACATTTCAATTGTGCCCATCCCATGCTGTTTCATTCCCCATCCTATGCGTCCTAAATCTTGCCTAATCGCATCACAATTGCCTTTCCCTCAGTTATAACTCTTGCTCTGTGGTATATATCTCTCCCTTTCCATCGCTAATGTAAATGTAACCAAATTGTGGTCACGATTATCAAAGTGCTCACCTACCTCCTAATCTAACACCTGGCTGGTTTCATTACCCAGTACCAAGTCCAATGTGGCTTTGTCTCTTACGGACCTATCTACATACTGTCAGGAAACCCTCCTGTACACATTGGACAAAAACTGACCTGTCTAAAGTACATAAACTATAGCGTTTCCAGTCAATACTTGGAAAGTTAAAGACCCCATAACAACTACCTGTTACTTTTGCTCTTATCCAGAATCATCTTTGCTATCCTTTTCAGTGATGTTGTTCGAGGAATATATCTTAGCTGTGATATTGGGATAACTCACTGCTCTTCTTAAATATAAATGCTGTGGCTTTTTTTGTAACCACTTGGGATGCCATATCATACCTTCATTTAATACCTCACTGGAAAGACAGTATGACATTCAGATTGCAGTGCATTGAAGTGTCAGCTTATGTTATGTGCTTTGGTGTCTGGACTGAGGCTTGAATCTGCAACTTTCTGACTCAATGTTGCTAGTGAGCTAAGGCTGACACTATGCATATCTATTTTACATATAATTGCTCATGACAGGTTTCTGCGTCTTTTCAATATTTACCCAAACTCTGCATCTCCCTCCTTTCAATTGTATAAAAGTAGATGATAAGAAAAGGATCAGATTATTTGAAAGAAAGGCTGGTAATTTTGTGGATGTTTCACCTGTCAGGATGTCTCAAAGTGCTTTGAAAGCATGAAATAGTTTTTAAGTGTCCTGTCAGCTGTAACGTAAGGAAAGATGTAGCAAAATTCCAGTAAATTTGACTTTTGGTGTTGATTGAGGATTGATTGCTAACTATTGAGGGATCAGACCCTCTGTTCTTTGAAATGATAACACAAAATACCATGGGTCCAACTTAGACAGGAGGCCAGGCCTCAGTTTAGTGCTTGTGGTGCAGTGGTAGTATCCATACCTCTGGACTAAGAGACCCAGGGGGGTTCAAGTCCCACCTGTTCTGGAGGTGTGTCATAACATTTATGAACAGCTCGCTCAGTAAACAATGCAGCACTCCATTGGTACTGCACTGGAGCGGCCGCCTAGATTAACATCACTCTGGGATGTGCCTTGAACCCACAACCTCGTGGCACAGAGAAAATAGTGCTCCCAACTGAGCTACAGCTGGTACATCTAATTTAATTTTAAATTAATTTGCACATAAACATATTAACATATTGTAGTCAGAAATACCAAGAAATATATCCTTTCCCAACAGATCAGTGGCTATGTGGAATTGATTCCCATCAAAAGCAGTTCACACTGGGATAAGTATTTGGAATGGGACTGCAGTCTATAGAGATAAGTACAGACTGAGATTACTGTATGGAACACAATGGTTGCAGTCCTGCTGTGGCCATGGAAATGCCATCTGTGGAAAGCAACAGGACGGGTTGAAGTAATAGAAGTGTAAACAGATACAGTGGAATTTTACTTCACTGTCTTAGAGGAGATCTTGCACAGGAAGTCAATGAAGTGACTTGAGGATGTATTTTGGATGAGGTATTCAAACTTATTTTGGAGAAGAGCAATGAAGTTGGAATTGTGGCCAATATTTATTGGTCCCTAAGCATGTGTACAGCAGCTTGAGATTGGGAAGAGTGATTTGCTCCATAAATTTCATTTGTTCAACATAGACATTTTATTTTAAGAACACTTGCATTTACATAGCACCTGTCACAAGCTTGGGGCAACCCAACATCGCACACAAAAAAAAGCAGCATATCTTGTCATTACCATACTGTTGTGTGCCGGTTGGCACTGCAATCCAATGTTATTGTAGGGACTACAATTTATAAGTATTTCATTGGATATACCCTGAGATTGTGAAAAGTGTAATCTAAATGTGTGTTTTTTTCTTTACCTCATTCACTTGATGGATTGAATCAGTTTGGACAAATGGGGCAAATCAGTATTCTCAATTCCTTGCTTTTTTGTTAGCATACATTTAAAGACTAATTTATTACTTGACATTTTTATGTCTCAATCAAACATAAAAAAAGCTGAACTAACATGCAACAATGTGCTAATTCAAGAACAGCACATAATGTGTAATGCTGTGTCTCAAACATACGCATCAACCTGAGGGCGTCTGCACTTTCTCTGTGTTAATAAAATAATAAAGTGATCACAAGTGTTTACATAAGGTTACTAACCACAGCAGGGAAGTTTAACTTTACATTAGAGCTACACCTTGTGAGAATCTGTGCCCATACTGACATCTCAAACCCTGCAGTCTCTCGTTCAAAAATCAAATGTGTGACTGAGTATCCAAATTTCCAATCAGTAGTTTGGGCCATTCAATTGGCAGGTCAACAGGTCTGTTATACATTCCTTGGAACAAGGAGTTATTGCAGCATGAATCTTTCATGGAAATAAATCCCGCTAAGACACCCCTGGGGACATCTGCCTCACCAGACATTCTGCAGTGTGCAGACATGTTTCAGGGAATTGACAGCTGCTATGTTTGTAAGTAGCAAAACACGTTCATCATTTTTCCAGTACAAAGGAGACATCAAGTGGGCAGGACTTTCACCAAATGTGTTTTTTTATTAAGTACAAAGAATCACATGTGATCGAAAAGTGGTACCAGGACTGCTAAATATCAACCCCTTGGTTTTGGGCAAAATAAAGAGTTTGTGCTCAGTTATATTCAGGTGATATCTCTCCACTGTGGCTTCACCTTGATTCGTAATGATCATTACTTGGGAACGAACCACTATGCTTCATCATGCGGCAGCCCATTGTGTCACTTTGAAGGATGGTCCTGTGGAGAACCATTGGACACATCACTTCTCTGTCAAGCAGCATTTCATCTTGAACACATTGTTCGAAGAATCTGGTTCACTTCAAGTAACTGCTTAAGAGAAGAATAGAATTGATGGTCGGCAAGTGGAACACAACAGCTTTGGTCTTCTGAATATTAGTAGGAGAAAATATCTGTTAATATTGTACTAGATTTGGACAATTTAGTATCTGTGAAGTGTTGTCAACGTAAATGTGGAGGCTGAAACTGCCTTGTTGCTAAGGGATATATAGGTGAGAAATAGGAGGGGGAGCAGCAGGGAATTGTGATGGGTAACAGAGATAAAAGAGCAAGAACAGGAAGGAAAGCCATTGCAGGTGATTCTCTGGTTATGGTGAGAAGGGTATAGTGAGAGATGTTGAAGGAGGATGGTGTGTGGAAATGTATCAGAACATAGAAATTTTTAGAAAAGCTCAGCAGGTCTGGCAGCATCTGTGAAGAGAAATCGGAAACAAAAACAGAACTTCCTCAGAACTGATGTCTCTGGACTCAAAGCATGGAATTTGATTTCTCTTCACAGATGCTGCCAGACCTGCTGAGCTTTTCCAACAATCTCTGTTTTTGTTTCTGATTTATACAGCAAGCATAATTTTTTCGGGTTTTGATGTAGACAGGATGGGATAATTCAGACTATTTCTTTGCAACTGAGTAGAAAGAAATTGGTTGGCTGCATTAATTCGGTTGGCCTTGTGCTTCCATCCAACAGGAGTCTCTGTGTTTATTGGAAGGTGGCCTTGAACCCCAAAACAGCCTCCTTTAAAGTAATCCCTACAGCTTCTGCTCATTTATCCTGAACAGAAATGTAACAGTGAGCAACATGTCCATTTTTCTGTTACCAACAGTTTTCCTGTAGATGCATCATTGATTCAGTTGGCAGAGATCTTACTTCCATGTCAAAATACTTGTGTGTTCAAGGCTTGAGTGCAAAATTTAAATTTATGGCAGTCCTGTGCAGTACTGAAGGAGAGCTGCACTGGAGGAGGTGCTATCTTTTGGATGAGATGTGAAATCAAGATCCCATCAATCTTCAATCCTAATCAATATTTCAAAGAGGGGGCAGTGCATTTCTGAAATTAAAATCAAAAGAACTGCGGATGCTGTAAATCAGAAACAAAAATAGCACGGCGATTGAGTTTAAGAGCCGTGAAGTTATGCTGCAGCTCTGTTGAGTCCTGGTTAGATCACACCAGGAATATTGTGTTCAGTTCTGGTTGCCTCATTATAGGAAGGACATGGAAGGTTTAGAGAGGGTGCAGAGGAGATTTACCAGGATGCTGCCTGGACTGAAGGGCATGTCTTATGAAGAAAGGTTGGGGAAGCTAGGGCTTTTCCCATTGAAGTGAAGAAGGGTGAGAGGTGACTTGAAACAGGTGTACAAGATGTTGAGAGGTACAGATAGAGTGGATAACCAAAGACTTTTTCCCATGGTGGAAATGTCTATCATGAGGGGGCATAATTTTAAGGTGATTGGAGGGAGATTAAGGGGAGATGTCAGACACAGATTCGTCCTACAGAGAGTGGTGGGTGTGTGGAATGCATTGCCGGCAGTGGTAGTACAGTCAGGTTCATTAGGGACATTTAAGTGACTCTTGGATAGACACATGGAAGATAGTACAGTGAAGGGTATGTAGGTTGGTCTCATCTTAGTGGAGGATAAAAGGCCAGAACAACATCAAGGGTTGGAGGGCTTGTAATGTGTTGTACTGTTCTATGTTCTAGAGGTTACTGGAAAAGCTCAGCAAGTCTGGCAGCATCTGCAGAGATAAATCAAGAGTTAACGTTTCGGTTCAAGCGACCCTTCCTCAGAGCAGTTCTGAGGAAACGTTAACCATAGCATTAATGCTGCCAGACCTACTGAGCTTTTCCAGCAACCTCTATTTTTGTTAATGGCAGAGCAATTCCACTTGATGTCCAGGCCAATGTTAACCCTTAATCAGTGCTCTCAGAACAAATTATCTGGTTATCATCAGATTACTGTTTTTGGAAGATTGCAATGCACACATTGGTTGCCTCACTTCATACATGACAATAGTGACCACACTTCCAAAGTACTTAAGTGGTTGAAAGACACTTTGGGATATCAGGTGGTCACAAAAAATACTAGATAAATGTAAGTCTTTCTTTCTTCTGTAGCAAATAACATTTGTCTTTGTTACATTTTGCAACCCTCGAAGCATCTTCTCTGGGAAAGCGTTTTTCTGTCGCTGCAACCTTGTTAAAAGAAAGGAATAGGATTGTCTGGCAAAATCCATCAGATCTCGTCCGTGTTGCTATGGGCACAGGTGCATGCCTGTCTATTGGGATGGTATCACCTCAGTTTTTGTCTGCTGTTGAAAATTGGGATGAATAGCTTTGAATTAATCATCTCATTGATTTATTATTTCATGATAGGATCAACATGAGTTGTGATTGCTGAATCAGATGACACTGCCCCTTTAAATGGCTCTCTTTGCGAAATGTTTGAAGAGCGACAGAGATAAAATTACATAATGAGAAGTGGCTCTAATATATACTGCTTGACAGGGCAGGAAAGAATTGTAGTCACATGTTACACAGCCTTGCTGGGATGTGTCAGGTAGGAACATAAGAAGAAAAGTCCAGTGCTCTGTCATAAAAATTACTAAACACAAATAGAACTGAAAGATTTCAACTGCACAGAAGCATTAGTGATATTTAGTGTTTCTAAACATTGACTATCACATGATGTGACATTTATACAACAGCAGCCCTCACTGGTATAAATATGCTTGTGTGTGCGTTCAACCCACTCTGTAGATCAGTAATACTTTGGTGTACCTAGGGAATCCTCAAATTATACACAGATTTTCACAAATAGAATGCCAATGTTTTCTGTCGCATTTGCAATTTTTATGATATGTTATTTTCACATTGGAGGATGAGAAAATCCAGCCCTTTGTCTTTTCAATATGCATGTCTCATTCTTTGCTTGAAGCTGATTATTACTGTGAATTGAAACCATTACCATCTGATTTTTGTTTGTGCCTTTTTGTGAGATGCTGCCTTGCAGATGAAACTGATGAATATAATCGCTGATTTTACAGGATAGGCAGAAGAGTGATACACTTGAAAGTCTTACCTTTGCTGGTCTTGTAAAGTGTATTTGTCTCTCACTCACCTTCTCTCCTGCCCTTCTTTCTACTCCGCCTCCACAAATGTCTGTTTCCTCTCTTTTTTCTCTCTCCCTATTTCCTGACATCCTGAAATAAAGGGGCAGTTCACCTATAGCTTTCTATGTCACTGTTTGTGACATATGTCTCTTTCATTTCTTTCCTTCTCTTTTGTGTCTTCTCACATCCCCTTTCCTACTCTTCAGTTTTACCACTTAATTCCTGTTTGTTTCCCCATTACTTTCATCTGTCTCTCCCCAAGTCCAGTCAGTCCACACAGAGAGACTGGAGATGCAGGGTATACGGCACACAATAAACATATAGATTGAAGAGGAGTAGATCACAGCAATCCTGTTATGGACTGCTCTCACCAATTCTGATTGGTGGTATCAAAGCTGAACCAAACCAATGAATGTGTGCAGTTAGGGAATGACCTGATAATTAGTACTCAGAGTATTAAAGGAAAACAGGATAGTTCCTGACAACTGTATCCCTATGACAGTACTTTAGCTTGTTATGTGACTATATTATGTGTGACATGTTAGAGAAGCAAATTCCAGCTTTTAATAGCTGAGGTGCTTGTTATTTATTTATATAATCAATTAATGTTTAATTATTACCTTCATGAGCACTGTCGCATAAATTCCATTGTTCTATTTTTATTTACCTTGGAGAAGTCTTTCCCACAGTAAGAGGGGCTGTGTTTTATTTAACATTTTAATTTTTTTAATACATATATTTATGCTTATTCACTCATGTGTCAACTGTGCTCTGTTGGTAACACTGTTACCACTGAACCTGGCAATTGTGAGTTCAAGCCCCAATACAGAGACCTAAAGACAAATCTAAGCTGGCACTCTCAGTGCTGTAGAGAAAATGCTCAACTGTCACTGGTGTGTCATTCAGATGAAATGTGAAACCAAGATCCTGTCTGCCTTCTATGGTAGATGTTAAAGATCTAAAGGGGATCGCAGTGGGGTGCAGCTGCACATATTAGAAGCTACAAATATTAATATACAGGCCCTTGGCTTTGTAGGCAGAAATAACATGTACACATGATGTCTCTACTTCTAATAAACAAAATAGGTGATGGCCGCTCACTTGTTCACTTCACTCTCATAGCAATGCCTTGGTCAATTAGAGTCAAACTCCCTGATCTCAATGTAAACAATGGCAGTTAACTGTGGAGAGTGTAATGCTGGAAAAGCATAGCAGGTCAGGCAGCATCCGAGGAGCAGGAGAATCGATGTTTCAGGCATGAACCCTACATTAGGAAGGCTTCAGACTTATGCCTGAAACACTGATCCTCCTACTCCTTGGATGCTGCCTGACCCTGCTGTGCTTTTCCAGCGCCACACTCTCGACTCTGATCTCCAGCATCTGCAGTCCTCATTTTCTCCCTCTGTCAGTTAACTGTCAGTCATCACCTTACTGATGCATTCTCCATGACAACATGCCTAACTATCAGAGTTCACTTGTCAACAACCAGGATGTTCTTTGCGTGCAGCCTAAAAATGGTGTTTCCTTTTATATTTCTATTCTTGCAAAATGATCTTGAGTGCAAGACAATATACTGAAACAAAATGTGTCTTCTACCATTGGTAATCAATCTCTGTACTACCACTTAAATCAAGGGAAAAGTGTTAGGATGGATACAAAATTGGCTGAGTGTTACAAAACAAAGTAGAGCAGTGAATAGCTGTTTTCAGACAGGAGGAAGGTATATAGTGAAGTACCGCAGAGTCATTTCGACCATTGCTTTTTGTAGCTTAGATTAGTGACCTTAAGTGTGCCCTGGACACCCAGGTAAGCCAAAAATTGGGGGTATTGTCAATTGTGAAGAGGACTACAGCATAGTTCGAGGGATCAAGGACAGGATAGGAAATGTCTGGTGGATAAAATTTGAAGAGATAAATTTTGGTCAGAAGGACAAAGAGAGGCAATATATAAAAAAAAAACAGTTTTAAAGCAGGTGCAGAAACATGGCAGCCATAGGTATCCACGTGTCAATCAATCACATAAGTCTTCAGGCAATTTTTGTGTTGTCTGCAAACTTACTAATCAGACCACTTACATTTTCATCCAAATTATTTATATAAATTACAAATAACAGCGGTCCCATCACTGATCCTTGCGGAACACCACTGGACACAGACCTCCAATTAGAAAGACAAGCCTCCACAACTACCCTCTGTTTTTATGACCAAGCCAATATTATATCCAACATACTAACTCACCATGAATCCCATGTGACTTAATCTTCTGAACTAACCGACCATGAGGGACCTTTACAGTTGCTTTAATAAAAGCAATATTAACAACGTCTCCCCCCGCCCTCAATAATTATTTCTGTTACTTTTTCAAAATAAACAATCAAAATTGTTAGAGAAGACCTCCCCACATAAAGCTACGCTGACTATATCAAATAAATATATTCTTTTCCAAATGTGAGTAATCGTGTACCTAACAATCTTCTCCAAACATTTCCCTATGACTGATGTAAGGCTCACCAGCCTAAACTCCCCTGGATTATCCCTTTTGTCTTTCTTAAACATAAGAACAACATTGATGATTCTCCAGTCTTCTGAGACCTCACATTTGGCTAAAGAAGATACAAGGATCTCTGTCAAGGCCCCAGCAATCTCTTCCCTTGCCTCCCTCAATATCCTAAAGTAAAATACATCAGGACTTTGGAATTTATCTATCTTTATGTTTTTCAAGACACCAACACCCTCTTCCTTAATATCGACATCCGCGAGAACATCAATATACCCTTTCATCAGGAATGATGAAGGGCTTTTGCCCGAAACACCGATTTTCCTTCTCAGATACTGCTTGACCTATTGTGCTTTTCCAGCACCACACTCTCCACTCTAATCTCTAGCATCTGCAGTCCTCACTTTCGCCTAGATGTATCCTGTCCCTTGTTACCCTCTTGCTCCATATATATGTGTAAATCACCTTGGTTTACTCCTTAATCCTACTTTCCAAGGATATTTCATGGTCACTTTTAGCCCTCCTTATTCCTTGTTTACATTTTTTCCTGTTTCTTTTATATTCCTTTAGAGCCTTGTCCAATTTCACTTTCTTGAAACTTACATATAATTCCTTTCTTGTTTACTAAACTTTCAATATCTCTTGTCAATCAAAGTTCCTAAATCTTGCCATCCTTATCTTTCCTCCTCACAGGAATATACTGGTCCTGAACTCTGATCAACTGGCCTTTAAAAGACTCATTTGTCAGATATGGATTTACCCCCAAAAAACCACCCCCCAATCTAATTTCTCCAGTTCCTGCCTAAAACTGTTGTAATTAGCCTTCCCCCAATTTACCACTTTCACCCGAGGACCAATGTTCTGCTAATCCATAACTATCTTAAAATGTAAGGAATTATGATCACTGTTCCCAAAATTCTCCCCCACTGAAACTTCAATCACGGGGCCAGACTCATTTCCCAAATGCAAAGTCTGGAATGGCCCCTTCCCTAGTTTGACTATCTATACATTGTTTCAAGAAACCCTCCTGGATGCATGTAAGAAATTCTGCACCATCTAAGCCCCTGGCACTGAGGGAGTCCCAGTCAATATTGGGGAAGTTAAAATCACCTACAGCAACAGCCATCTTTCCACAATCTGCTCTATCTCCCACTGGCATTTGTGAGGCTGACAGTATAAGCCCATATATAGTGACTGCACTTTTCTTATCCCTGAGTTCTACCATATTGCCTCACTGGACAAGCCCTCCAAGATAGCCTCTCTTAGTATAGCTGTGAAATTCTTATTAATGAGTAATGCAACTCCCTGTTGATCTCCCCCAAAACATCTAAATCCTGGAACATTGAGCTGCCAGTCCTGCCCTTCTCTCAACCAAGTTTCTGTAATGGCTCCAACATCATAGTTCCATGGACTATTCCAGGCTCTAAGCTCATCTGCCTTACTTGTTATACTCCTGACATTAAAATAAATACATTTCAGACTGCCAGGCCCTCCATGTTCCTGGTCCTGCCTTATCTTCCTATTCCACTTATTTGATTTATCCTCTACCTTCTCCTCAATCACGCCTCATAAAGCACTTCTGCTCCGATTGTGCCAGTCCCCTGCCATACTCATTTAAACTCCCCCAAATGACACTAGCAAACCTCCTGGCAAGTATCTTGATGCCCCTCAAGTTTAGGTGAACCTGTCATTCTCTTACAGGTCCGTCCTCCCCTGGAAGAGAGCCCAATGATATCTGAAACTCTCCCTCCTACACCAGTTCTTTAGCCATGCATTCAACTGTATTACCTTCTTGCTTTTGACCTCACTAGCACGTGGCACAGGCAGCAATCCAGAGATTACAACTCTTATGTTGCTTGATTGGCACTCAAACCCCATAATGTTCGATATTCACTCGCTTCACTGCTGACAGCAGTGTGTATCATTTATAATGTACGCTGTCGGGCTCTTTAGACTGTATCTTCCACGACCATGACCACAACCACCTAGAAGGACAAAGACAGCAATCTTCAAATTGCGTTCTGAATCAAAAATCACCTGACTTATTGCCCATCTCCCACTATCGTTGGGTCAAAATTCTGGGACTCACTCTCTAACAGTCCCGATATCCCAAGGACTGCAGTGGTTTATGAAGGTAGTCAGCTCATTCTCAAAAGTAATTGGGAATGGTCTATAGATTCTGGTCTAACCAGTGAATCCCACATTGCATCAGTACATTTTTTTTAAAAAAAGGTTAAGTATCTGAAGAAAAAAAGCAATTGCATACTTGCAGGGTAAGGACAATAGAATAAGACTGGGTAAGTTGCTCTCGGAGAGAGTCAGTGTGAGCTGAATGGCTTCTTTCTGTGCTTTAGTCACTCCTTGATTCAGTGCAGATTCACCAGATATGCTAGGCTTAGAGATTTAAATAACGAGGACGTAATACATAAAATTGTTTTGCATTTTTTGAATGTTTGAGTTGAGCGACAACCTGATGGAGATTTTTCAAAAGGGCAGTCAATTCTTCTATAATACGATGGTAAAGTTCTTGTACAACCCCTGTACTTAGCGCTCTGACTGATGAAGGCAAGCATGTCAAATGCCTTCTTCACCATTCTGTCTACCTGTGGGAATTTGGAAATTTGTCTCCTTTGAAAACCTGTTGGTGCTGATTTGAAGATGTATTACATAATGTTATCAAGAAATGCAGAACCAAGCGGGAATAACAGAGTTCTTATGCAGATCAGCCATATCCAATTTGAATTACAGTACAAAGCAAGACTGAAGGGCAGAATGGTCTACACCTGTTCCAAGTGTTTCTAAATCCCTGAAAATTTAAAGTGTGAAATTTAAAAAAGTAAGAATTGCAGTGAAGTGAAAAAAGCCTTCTCTTATTTGCTTACCCTCCAATTTGCTTCTGAAGAGCAGAGGCTGAACTGCCTTATCACCAACCACAAAGGACGTTCCTTTTAGTTCAGCTGCTAATTTGTGTTTTGTATTGAAGATTTCCTCAATAGGCTTGCAAATGAACATGCCTGGGGAAGTCATGTGTAATTTCCTCTGCAAACACATTTTATTTTGGAAGGTGTAACAATAGTTTAACTCACTTTAAGGGAAGTCAAAGCCATCAAGCTGAGCAGGATGACAGGTCAATGAGCTAAGTACAGCTCTTTACATATCTGCTGTCACAATCCTCCAGAGCGCCTGGCTTTGCACCTCCTGCTGATTATACCTGCTTTACACACCAAATAGTTACTAAAATAACTGAAATACCTGGTGTAAATACCTCCTGAGGCTATAAAATATGCACAGATCTTTTCTCAGTGGTGTAAAAATGGTATCAGTCACTGCAAAAGGATCCTACATCATTTGATATTCCTTAAGATGGTAATGTATAAAACCTTTGTCATATATCAACTCTCACTCACATTCAAGCAATACTTATCTCTTTTTTTGAAAGCGGCCTTTTGATTCAACATTGGGTCATGCAACACTGCTCGAGACCACTTGGTTCCCTGGTGCTGCCTCTTTCAAAGACATTTTCAATAGTTTCCTTTCCCCAGACTTCAACAATCATTAGCTTTTTACACAAACATATGTTGGGTAGAATAATACCCTTTCGGATAACACATTCCAAATCATAACAGCTTGCTCCAAAAAAAAATTCTGCTCAATGCCTTCTCTGATCCTCCTGCCAGTGGGAATCATTTCATAGAATCCTTATAGTGCGAAAGAAGGCCATTCAGCCTATCAATTCCACATTGACCCTCTAAAGAGCATCCCACACAACCCCTGGGCACTATCCACAATTTAGCATGGCCAATCTACCTAAGCTTCACATCTTTGGACTATGAGAGTAAACCCCTGCAGACATGGGGAGAACGTGCAGACTCCACACCAATAGTCACCTGAAGGTGGAATTGAACCCAGGTCACCAGTATTATGCAGTAGTGGTGCTAACCACCAAGCCACTATGCCATCCCTTGTCTTATGTGATTAAAGGCCTTTATAAGTTTCAATACTTCTATTAAATGATTCCACATTTATCACTCCCTTACTGTCAGACGCACATGCAAAATAGATGAGAATTTGCTTTTGTGTGTGTCATGCTCCCAGGTCTTATCTGTTTGAATCTACCTGTGCCCTCATTCAAGGTAAGTAAAACAAATCAAACAGCTTGAAATAAGAGTTTGCAGAATTTAGTTGTTCAATAGTATATGAATTTTAAAGTTAGCAATTTTAATGCAGGATACCAAAGTGAAAGATGGACTATATGTGAATGTAGATTTGTAAGTAGTGGTTTAGAGCTACAAGAAATTCCCAGCTTAAAGCAAGATGTTCTGACTAATTCTCACTGAACTGTGCACTTCCTTCCGCGTACTCCCTAACATCATCTTTTAGTGCAACTTGAAATCAGATTATTCCTAAGATGTCGCTGAATTGGGTGAATGTAATTTGGAACAATACTCTGAGTTTTGACAGACCCCTGATCATGCAGGTCTCAACCTTTAAAATTTCCATCCTAACATCTTCTTCCTCTCTGGTCTGCCTGCTCCATTTCCTGTTAGTATACCCTCACTAAAAGCTAGCTGCTGAACCCAGTATTTGATCATTCCCACCTAATATCATCTTCCTTGTTTGATCATGATCTTATTTTGTGTCACTGTGAAGCTTTTTGTAACCTTTTCTGTACTAAAGGTGCAATGTAATTGCATGTTGTTATGGTTTTACAAGAGGTCTCCTCCATTCAGTTGTCACTGTTAATGGATGTTAAGTGTCTGCAGATCTACCCTGGTGTTCAAAGAACTTAAGGGAGCATCCCCAGTATCATTGAACCTTGTGTTTAATCAGTGTAGACTTGCAGTGTATTAGGTATTTTTCTGTTCACATTGAACAGCCCTGCATCCATCAGGATCCATGCCTGATAATAAAGAGCCTGTGCCCAGAAATGTTGGGATGGCACTCTCCATTGGGATTACAATCAAGGCATTAAGTACAAAAATACATCAATCCAAAACATTTCCAGACCTGCTCCAGATCATTTTGATACCGGATGACTGTGTCTCCAGAAAGCCTGCTGAAGAATATCAGTTTACTACTTTGGCCTTCCAATGCCCTGTCCCAAAACCTAGGTGGGGAGCTATGAACATCATGCATCAAGATTCCTGCAATCAGCAGGAGTCAATGCAGGACACACCCAGTCTTAATGCAGGAATATCAGATGCCATAATGTGCTTTGAAGAGACCTTATGTCAAAGGCCTTAAAGGCTTGTCAAATCCATCAGTGAATTGCGCATGCTGATAAACTATAAGCAGTAATATAGGGCGAGGAATCATGTCGATTTTTTTCCAGCATTCAATTCTGAATTGCAACCACCTGTTTTGGTTCCACAACCTTTTGTAACCATTTTTACAGCTATCAATTTCAGGTTTGAAATTTCCAATTGACCTTCAGCCTCAACAATTTTTGGTGGAGACTGATTTTGATTTTCACTATCTTTTGATCTTTGTAATATCGCCCATAAATGGCCTGGCTCTAACTTTAAGGTTATGCTGCATGATTCTGGATCCCCCCATCTATACTATTGATTCCTTTACTTATTTAAACCGCTTCAATTAGAGCATCCTTTGATCTTCATTACACGGGAAAATAGAAGTCTATAGTCAAGTGAGTGCAAGGTCAATAAACTGAATTGAGTGCTATTAATTCTTCCTTCACTTTATTGACAGTGAGCCAGTGTCCTTGAGGGATTCACTATGGCCTAAAACAGCACCTACACCTACTTTCAGATGCTAGGGGTAATACTGATGGCTTCCCCAAGTAGCTTGAGAATTCTTCAAAACACATCTCCAAATTGCTGCTGGGATATGGGAGGAGGGGATATGGGCAGAAAGAGTACCCATATCCAACAATTCAATTGTAATTTTACTTTTGTTTTGAAATTTGGGAAAAATCTCTGTCGATCCAAGTTACACTTCAAATCCCAGTGCCTCTGCCTTCATCACTTGAGAACTCTTCTCTCAAGTTGAAGGCAGAGCATTGGATATTGAAATCTGTGTTATGTATTAGCAAAACCATTTTAAAATGGGATGTCAGCATGCTAGTTTTGTTACAAACTGCCAATCTCCTTTTGCTCACATATTTGGTCAGGCTTTGCCATGGTAAGCTGTTTGACATCAATAAATAAAACAGTTGCCAGTGAGTTTTGGACCTACAACTCTACTTGCAAAGCATTTCAGCTTTCTCCTTTCTCGATCTCTTTAATCCCTGTCTGTTAAGTGTTGTTTTGCATTCAAATCCCTCAATCAATGTGCCCCAGTGTTGTTGCTGAGGTCTGTAATGATTTCCTGCTACGCTGCACCTTCCTTGTATTCGGCCGTGTGTATTTGTCCATGCCTGATGTTACTGACAGCTACAACCTCATTTGTCAGGTGTAAAGGTGTTCTTAAATCAGCGTCACTCAGAAGCAGAGTACTGGCATCAACACGTCTCAGTGTTAGCATTCTTGAGACGATTTTCTGTCTCCTCAGAGCTGTTGAACTGGTCACCCTGGATTTCTCCGTTTACCAGCTCAGCATTTGGGCTGTACGGAGACCAATGCTTTGTAAGCAGACCATGTTTGCACGCCAACACATATTCTAAAGTGTGGTTGCAGCAATGTTTGAAGTGGCCAGCTTAAATATTAATCTGTTGACACGTCAAGCTTGTCACTTCCTTTTACTGCAACCACACCAGGAATCAACCAAATGTGCCTCTAAAAGAACTTGACACATTGATTGCTTGTTTTAATGGACGTCTAGCATTGCAAGCAGCAATACACAATCAAATATGCAAAGGACACAAGAAAGTGAAGTGCCATTTCTTGCCAAAGTAAAATCCAAAAAGCCATTGAACTCGAAATATTAACTTTGCTTCTCACTCCAGAGATGCTGCCAGACCTGTTGCATTTCTGCAGCACTTTCCTTTTTGCATTTCAGATTTCCAACATACACAGTATTTTACTTTCATTTGACATTTCTTAACTGTTTTTATTCATTCTTTCTTGTGCATGCCAATTTGTTTTTGCCTCCAGGTACTTTGATTCTTGAGCCTTGTGTCAATTGATAAATATCAAGAATGCCTCCCGGCAGTGGGAATCCTCTTCTGGCATAGCTGGAAGGAGGAAAGGAGTGATGGACGAATGCCAAATAGATCAGGCATCAGGACAAATGCTTCTTTACTACCCCTGTTGAACAATATATGCTAATATTGTGACTTTGACAGATGTATTGCTCGTGAGGCCAACTCTTCTCAAGGGAAAATATTCCAACAGAATTTAGATAGATTATTGAAGTATACAAGCACCTGAATCAAAAGCAAACCAAACATTACACGATGGCTTTACCATCCTAATCACGATTTTCATTTCAGCACATTTTGTGTAATCTCTCTTCTTCTGATTCCCCAATCCCTTGAGTCTACCTCCTCCCTTCTGCCCATCACTGAAGGCTGTGTTCTCATTGTCTGAGTTGAACACCTTGAAATACCTTCCACAATTCCCCCTGTAATACTTCAAACCTCCACTGCCTCTAACCGATGTTTTGGTTTCCCCCTCCTGATATCTCTTTCTTTGGCTTAATATTAATTTTATTTTCCACCTTTCAACTCTGAGAAGCAGCTTGGGGTACTTCTCTTCAATAAAGTTGTTATATAAATGCAACATGTTGTTAGCTTGCTTGGATTGGCACTAAAGGAAGGAGAAATCAACAATTGTCATAGTCTGATTGGCTGTGACTATTGAAGTATGATTAGCCATTTCTACAGTCCTGGCAATGTTTGTAGGTGTCTAACTTCTCAGGGTCAAGGTCAGCAGAGACAGAAGTAGAGTGGTAAGGATGAATAATCAGCCATGGTATGATGCATGTTTGACCTATTTGCAGACAAGCTGCATTACAGGATTTGTACTGTTGAGTGGAGGCAAGGATCCTCACAAGTACATCATACATCACCATGCCAACTGCAGAAACCATCAAACAAGGAGCCTAGTGTGGGACTGTGCCATGACTCAAAATGGTGGCACGGTGGTTCAATGGTTAGCATTCTTGCCTCACAGTACCAGGGACCCAGGTTCGATTCCAGCCTCGAAAGACTGTCTGTGTGCTGTTTGCACATTCTCCCCGTGTCTGCATGAGTTTCCTTCAGGTGCTTCAGTTTCCTCCCACAGTCCACAAAGATGTGCAGGCTAGGTGAATTGGCCATGCTAAATTGCCCATAACGTTAGGTGCATTAGTCAAAGGGAAATGGGTCTGGGTGGGTTACTCTTCGGAGGATCGGTGTGGACTTGTTGGGCTGAAGGACCTGTTTCCACACTGTAGGTAATGTAATCTAATCAAATCAAAACATTTGGATGGATTTGTGAATAGGAAGAGTTTAAAGGGATATGAGCCTGATGCTGGCAAATAGCACTAGATTAATTTAGGATATCTGGTCAGCATAGACAAATTGGACCGAAGGGTCTGTTTCTTTGACGTACAACTCTATGACTTACCCGCAGACTCTAATCTGTCCGACGAATTACCTTTCCCCTTCCTCCCTTATGTTCTTCCTGTCCCATACAATTTTACCTGGAGTATAATTTTTTTTTCTTGCAACTCTTCAAAGGCTATTCAAATTGAATAGAATGATTATTCAGAAATGCTTATACCTCATTTAATCTTATGGGGTACAGTGATAGAATGGGACTAGTTGCATATTCTTAGAGAACTATCACAAACTCAACAGACTGAATGGGTTCATGCACTGTAAGCATTCCGTGCTTTTACCATATGATGCTAAGGCAATTTTCATATTTTTCTCTTCCTTTCTCCCTCCAAACCTTTTCTAATTTTTGTTCCTTTGCGATATTCACCTTTGGTTGTATGCATCACTTGAGATTTAGCTTATACACAGCTTCTCTCTTCCCGCCCTAAGGTGTGCCTATAACTTCTGTGAGGGTTATTCCAAATACTCATTGATTTTGGCAGATAATTGGAACAAACAATGGACGAACATCCTGCATTTCATGCTGTTTACTCGGATTATTGTGGTCAGTTGGGAGAATGCCCATGGAAATTATATCCCACATCAGTACATTCGTCCAGGTTTATTTCTGAAGCTATGCAGATAAGTTAACACAGGCAAAATCAGGTGTAAACAGGTCATTTCCATTTTGCCCTGTTTTAAACCTGGTGACAGTCATTCTGTCAATATTTAATCTTGCTGCAGTTAAACATGGCCTTGGTGAGGCCACATCTTGAGTATTGTATGCAGTTTTGGCCCATTAGTCTGGGGAAGGCCATTCTTGTTATTCAGGGAGTCCGGTGAAGGTTCATCAGACTGAATTTCGGGATGGTAGGACTGACATACGAGGAAAGACTGGATTGCTGTACTGTCTGGAATTTAGAAGAATGAGGGGAGAAACATATAAAATCCTGATGGGACTGGACAGGCTAGATCCATGAAGAATGTTTCTGACATTGGGGGAGTCCAGAACTAGGGGTCACACTCTAAGAATAAGGGGTAAGCCATTCATGACTGACATAAGGAAGAATTTCTTCACTCAGAGAATTGTGAAGCTGTGGAATTCTCTCCCACAGGAAGACGTTGGGGGCAGTTCATTAGATATACTCAAGAGGGAGTTGGACATGGCCCTTGCAGCTAAAGAAAGCCGGGAGTATGGAGAGGAAGCGGGAATGGGATACTGAGGTTGCATGATCAGCCATGATCACATTGAGTGTGGTGCAGGCTTGAAGGGCCACATGTGGGTCGACAGTGTGGTGCTGGAAAAGCACAGCTGGTTAGGCAGCATCCGAAGAGAAGGAGAATCAATGTTTTGAGCATAAGCTCTCCATCAGAAAGGGCTGAATGGTCTATTCCTGCACCTATTTTCTGTATTTCTATTTTTTAATACCAAAAACAAAGGAAAATCTAACCTTATTTGATTTTTCCTCCATCAGGTGGATTTTAATTTGGCTAAATATTATATAGAGTTACAAAAAAGTTGTAACACAGCAACTACCCATTCTCCCTGAGTGGCTGATGCTATATTCCTACAATCATGACTCAAAAATAACATTTCATCGTAGGACCTGGTGTCAACATTCCAATAGAATAACCTTCCCTAGAATGCAGTGCTAACTGGCCTTAAATTGGTTATTTCTGTCAGATTCATTCTAGCAGGAAAAGCTAAATGTCACTCGGGCACATTGGTAAGCAGCCTGAGAGTTGGAGTTAAGGCAAACAATGATGATTTTAACTCGACTGCCTTAACCTTAAAAGTCAGATGACTGGAGTCCAGAAGGGGAAATGTGGCAGATTAACTCCATCCTAACAGGACATGTCTGTATTCAAGAGAAGGAGTCTGAAGCATTCTGTTGAAAGCACGCAATGAGATTTTCTTTCACCCATGCGATCCTGAGCGTTCAGACAAGAAAGCTGAATATCTCCCAGGTTGAGCTAAGATTGGCACTTCAACATGTGTCAAACTCCAAAATAGGAATTTTTATTTCTGAGGCACATACCACCAAAGGGCTGCACAGTGGTATGCATTAGTTTATTTTCTTCTGGCTTTCATTCCAAGCCTGAGACGTGAAATCCCAGCCATGGGGTGCAGGAAGACAACGCTGGAGAATCCATAATGTAGTCAGACTGAATTTTTACACATTTATAAATTTCATTGAGGGATGGGTTTAGATTTGATCTGGCACCGTTCAAATCGTGTGTGTTCAACTTCTGGTTTCTGGCTGCAGGTCTTTAAAGGTGTGGCAAAAAGACAAATATAGACCAGCCACCTCGAAATTACACTGCTGACCTGTACAGATGGGCCGGCAGCTAGAACTGTGTGTGGCCAAGAAATCATTTCAAGCAGCACCAGTGCTGGCAAAGGCAAGTTAAACTTGCAAAAAATAATGATTTATCTCTGGAAATCCCTTGTTCATTCACCTTAGGAGGTGGGCTTTGGTCCCTCTAGAGACAGAGTTGTGATATAAATACTGCATCTCTTCGCTTTAGAATTTATGGATCATAAGGCAATTATCTGCAGCAGGATTTTGTGTGGAAGAACTTAGTGATGTTTTCACTGTTTAACAGGAAAGCTCATATCTTTAAAGTTCCTCTTGATCTGGAGAATCTGTTTCTAATCAGGGTATGATTTTGTTCCTTTCAGATCACAGTGTAGGTTATATATCTATTCACTAATTGGACCTCACTGTGTGCCAATGCTGGTCCTGTACAATACTCAGTGTGGGGAAAGAAAGCAAGAACTTTTGAAGTGTAGTCACTGTTGTAATGCAGGAATCATGCCAACCAATTTGCACACAGCAAGGTTCCACAAGCAGCACTGTGATAATCGCCAGAAAACCTGTTTTAGTGATGTCATAGAGTCAAAAAGTCATTACAGCACAGAAGGAGGCTATTTGGCCTATCCAGTCCATGCCGGCCGCTCTGTAGAGCAATGCAATCAGTCCCTTTTCTCTGCTTTATCTCATAGAGCTGCATGTTTGCTTAACTTATGAACCCATCCTATTTCCTTTCAAAATCAATCACCATCTTTGCTTGCATCGGTCCCGATAAACAGTGAGGTCCAGGTCATTCCCTTCCAAGAATTGTAGAATAGCTGTAACATCGAAGACCATTTGGCATGTTGTGTTTGTGCTGGCTTTCTGCAAGAGCAATTCAACTAGTTATATTATGTTTTACAGTCAGTACATCAGTCTATCTTTCAGAGACAAGCTCTGGTATCTTGTTGTATCATAGCATCAGACCTGAGGGTCGGAAGGTCTCATACTCCATTGTACCCCTGGGATCACACATTGCTGGAAGCATGCTCCTCTGTTGAAAACTATTCACTTAATATTAACTCAGCCACTTAGGTTTCTGAGAAATATAATGTTGGTATGTAATAGCTAGCTGCAATAAATGTTGGATTATTTAGTTCCACAATATCCATGCTCAGTTTCTTATGTTATGGGAGATAACATGAGCATTGCCACATGAGGTTAAAAAAAAACTGATGGAAGCAAAAGCAGAACAGAAATACCACCCATCTGGCTTTGTCCATAGCCCTGATTTTTCTTTTGACTTCATAGGAACAGAAGTAGGCCATTCAACCCTTCGAGCCTGTTTTGCCATTCATTGAGATAATGGCTGATCTGTGGCCTAACTTTATATACTTGGCTGTCGTGCAACTCCCTATGCCTGGGTATTGGCTTGGATAGAGGATTGACTGATTGACAGAAAGCAGAGGGTCGAGATAAATGGGTCTTGCCCTAGATAACCAACTAGTGGGGTGTCACAGGGTTCAGTTCTTGAACCTCAACTATTCACAATCTTTATAAATGATCTACAAGCAGGAACAAAGTGTAATGTAGAAAAAAGTCATGGATGATACAAAAATATGTGGGAAAGCAGGCTGTGATGACAAATACAGAGTTTACAGATAAATATTGATGAGCTAGGAGAATAGATCAGAATTTGGCAGATGGAGTTTAATGTGGATAAATGTGAGGTTATCCATTTTAGGACAGAAAAATAAAAGGGCAAATTATAATTTAAATGGGAAGTAGATTTAAGGTGCATCAGTGCAGGGGATCTGGGTGTCCTTGTGCATGAATTGTAGAAGCTAAGTGTGCAAGTGTGGCATACAATAACAAAGGCAAATGGAATCCTGGCGATTATTGCAAAAGAACAAGATTATAAAGGTAAACAAGTGTTGTTACAATTATCTAAGACATTGTTGAGAGCATACCTGGAGGACTGTGTCCAGTTTTGGTCTCCTTATTTGAAGAAGGATGTGGTGGCACTGGAAGCAGTTCAGAGGAGGTTCACAAGGTTGATTCCAGAGATGAAAGGGCTGAGGTATGAGGAGAAGTTGAATGGCTTGGGCTTGTACTTGCTGGGGTATATGAAATGCTAAAGGGGATTTATAAGGTAGTCATTGAACAGATATTCTCCCGTATGGGACAGTATTGAACAAGAGGTCATTGACGTAGACTGAGAGGAGGTAGGTTCAAAATGGAGATGAGGGGAAACAACTTCTCGCAGTTGATTGTGAATCTGTGGAACTCACTGCCACAGAGTACAGTGGAAACAAAATCAATCAGATTCAAGAAAGAAATAGGCACGTTTCTGATGAAAAGCAGGAGCAGGCAGGAAAGTGGAGTTAAGACCTCGATAAGATCAGTCATGATCATGCTAAATGGCAGAATGGGCTTGAAGGGATGAATTGCCAATTTCTGTTTCTAATTCCTACATCCTATGCCCATATTCCTTTCAACCTGTGCAAAGCAGGCATTTATCTATCTCAGATTTAAAATTAATGGATCCATCATCCAGTGCTATTTGTGGAATAGAGTCTAAACTTCCACCACCCTTTCACTGTAGAAGTGCTTCCTAACATCTCTCCTGGATGGTCTGGCCCTGATTTTGAGATTGTGCCCCTTAGTTCTAAAATTGTCAACCAGCGGAAATAGTTTTATCTTTATCTACCCTTCTTTTCCTGTTAAAATCTTGAAGACTTCAATCAATCATCCCCTAATCTTCTAACTTCGAGAAACAACAGGGCTAATTTTATATAGTCTCTCTTTATAACTTAGCCCCTGAAGTCCAGGTATCATTCTTGTAAACCTATGTTGTACTCCCTCCAAGGTCAATATATCCTTCCTAAAGTCTGGTGGCCAGATCAGCTTACAGCACAGCAAGTGTGGTCTAACCAGGGTTTTGTATAACTGCAGCATAACTTCGGAATCCTTCTACTTCAGTCCTCCAGATACAAAGGCTAGCATTCTATTCACCCTCTTGACTATTTTCTGCATCTGTTTGTGTCATTTTAAAGATCGGTGCACCTGAACCTCCAAGTTTCTTTGGACATCCATTGTATTGAACTTTATACCATCTAGAAAGTATCCTGATCAATCCTTTTCCAGTCAAAAATGGATAATCTCACACTTCCTTACACTGTAATTCACTTGTCACAGTTTTGTCCATTCACCTGGTCTATAAATGTCTCTTTGTAATTTTATGCTGTCATCAACACTACCTACAATAATCCTTTTGGATAATAATCCTTGTGTCATCCTTCTGGATATGTGAATTTCTATGTTATTATCCAAATTGTTACTAAATAATGTGAAGAACTGAGGCCCCAGCATAGATCCCTGTGGGACACCGCTAGTCACATCCTGCCAGTTTGAGGACATACCCATTATCCCTACTTTCTGTCACCTGTCATTAATCCTCGTTCCCAGCCATAAGTGATTTTCCCTCAATTCCATGGTTTCTACCTTAATGAATCAAGTTCCACTTAGAAAATCCCCATTGACCTTCCCACCACCACCATCTCAAGCAGTCATTTTCAGATTCTATCATTCATGGCATGAAAATTGTAATTTCTCATGACACCATTTGTTCTTTTGAAAATTCCCTCAAATCTGTGACCCCTGGCTTCTGTCAATGGGAACAGCTTCTTCCTGTTTATAATGTCCAGACACATCTCATGGGGTGTTACAAGGGCCTGAATGACTTGAGCCTTGGTGGGAAATGTGTAAAAATGCCTGAGAAATCAATGAGGCCTATCCTGATGTCAGGAACAACTTGCTGCATCTTTGAGCTACATTCGGGCAAGATTCTCGCTAGGCAGTAGAGAGCTGCCTTTTAAGGAAGGAGGTGATTAGTGCTTGTTTTTGACCTTATTAACTGTGTGTTTTACCTATTGGATGACCCACCGCGAGCAAACATAGACGTTGAGAATTTTCAACATGAAAGCCAGAGCGGGTACCCAGCGACTTACAGATTGCCGCTTGCTCCAACGGAAATACATGTTGGAGACCAGGCAACAGCATCTCAGGGCACACTTCATGGGCACCAGCCACATGTAGCCCATAGGTGAAAGTTAGGACTGCAGATGCTGGAGATTAGAGTGCTGCTGGAAAAGCACAGCAGGTCAGGCAGCATCCGAGGAGAAGGAAAAGTGACGCTTCAGGCAGAAGCCCTTCATCAGGCATTATTGTAGATAGTGTTGATGATAGTATAAAATTACAAAGAGACATTGGCAAACAATACATGCCAGCCTCCAAGAACCCTCATGGCACACCTCTGATCCACTTACAGGATGCATCTGCACTTCAGCGCTGCACCTTGGTATGCACTGGCAACTCTCATTGAAATGCTGCAGCAAGGATACTGTGTTCAGGAACATGCAAATGGTTCATGAACTTGACCAGGCTGCATCTCCAGCCTGTTCACTCACTCTCTTCACACTCCCCCACTTTGAGTCTACTAGATGCTCACAGCATTCCAGCCTTGCTTTGTCTTTATGTGCCTTACCCCACAGCCAGAGGCTCACAGCACAGCTGTATTGATTGCCAATTAACACAGACACAAAGCCAGGAAGCTTAACGTGGTTGTGAACAGTCAAAGGGCATAGCTTTCAGGTGGGTGGAAGGTCTCAGTGCAGTAGTTATGGACAGTTTCTAATACCAATGACTTAAATAAACACAGTCAGCCTTGTGGGTGCTCTGAGTAAGGATGCTCCCCTCTTAAGGCATGAATTTCAGAGGCCCTCTATCCATCATGACCCTTTTTATCATTTCAAAAACATCTCTCTATATATACATATTCATAAATGCAGTTTGGTTCTGTACAATCAGAGATGAAGAAAAGAAACAAACACTGGAGTTTGACTTTTCAGACTGTATTTACATGCAGTTGAGGCATCAGGAGGGTCCAAAACTGAATGGACCTCCATTTAACTTCAGCGGGAAGACCTCAGCCAGTGGTCTTTCCTATTGTGCCCACGCTTTAATGCCTTCTGGGAGATGATTCTTTCCGTCCAATTTATGGGCTGTTTTTCATTTGGAGTGAGGCAGTAGCAGGTATTTAGGGAGATGAAAGTTAGTGGCACAACTGTTACTTTTAGTGCAAGTGGGGCGGGTGTCCTGAGTGATCGAGTAGGTCGTCTACATTTCCTCTAGATTTTTTTCTGCTGCCCTGCAGATCTCCAAGAACTGTGTGCGGCAGTAGTTTCAGAAACTGGAGGAACTTAGCAAGATTAAAGGACATGGTACAGGAGTGAATGTATTGGCATGGATTAAGAATTGGCTAATAAGCAGAGCATAGGAGTAAATAAGTCATTTGCATGTTGCCAGGCTGTGATGTACTGCAAACATTAGTACTACCCTAACTGTTTACAGTGTATGTCAATGTTTTGGACATGGGGATTAAATGTAATATTTCCACATTTGAAGATATTACAAAGCAAAGTGAAAATGTGTGTTGTGAGGAAAATACAATAAGTTTTCAGGAGGATTCAGATAGGCTTAATGAATAGGTAGGAACATGGCAGAGCAAGTATAATGTGAAAAAATGTGAGGTGGGAAGAACAGATGGATAGAATATTTCTTAAATGGTGAGAGATTGGAAAGTGTAGACATGAAAAGTATCCTTGTCAATAAGCTACTGAAAGCTAACATGAAGCTGTAGCAATCAGAAAGGTGAATGAAATGTTAGACTTTATTGTAAGAGGACAGGTTTAGTGAAATCTTGCATCAATTGTATAGGAAGTTTGTTACACTACTTCTGGAGAATTATGAACAATTTTAGTCTTCTTATTGCAAGAAAGCTATTACGGCATTGAGAGAGGACATCAAAGATTCACTAGACTTGTTTCTGGGACAGTGGCACTGTCTTATTAAGAAAGATTGGGCAAACTGGGCCTTTTTTCTCCAGAGTTTCAAAGAATGAGAGGTGATATCATTGAAACTTATAAAATCCTTAAAGAGATTAATAGAATACATGCAGGCAAGACATTTCTCCTGTTTGTGAAATTTCAAACCTGGGGCACAATGTAAAAAGAGGGGAATGCAATTTAAGATGAAGATGGGGAGAAATCTTTTGACTCAGAGGGAAGTGCAGCTTTGGAATTCTTTATCCCAGAGGGCTGTGGAAGCTTAGTCTTTGACTATATTTAAAGTGGAGGTTGATAAATATTTGATTATCAAAGGCATAAAGAGTTTGATCAACCGTGATTGTGTTAAATGGTGGAGTAAACTCGATGAGCTGAATGTGCAATGACTGTTCCTCTGTTGCTACCTTCCTCAGGAGACCAAAATTACACACACTATTTGAGTTGTGGTCTCACCAAAGCCCTGTATAACTGAAGTGTAACATCCTTATTTTTATGCTCAATTCCTCTCATAATAAAAGAAAGCATCCTATTAGCCTTCTGGATTATGTGCTATACTTGACCCTTAATGTTTTGCAACTCATGGAACAGAAAGCTGAAATCACTATGCACCTCAGAACTCTGCAGTTATTCTTCATTTAAGCAATACTCTCAAATTGTATTCTTCCTGGCAGAGTGAACAACTTCATATTCCCCCTCCTCATTGCACTCTATTGAGCAGATTTTGTCTACTCAATCTACCAATCTATATCTGTCTGCAGCATCCTTATGTTATGGGGGACTTTAACTTTCCTGATATTGATTGGGAAAGCTATAGCTCAAGTTCGTTAGATGGGTCAGTGTTTGCCAATGTGTGCAGGAGGGTTTCCTGACACAATATGTAGATAGGCCAACAAGAGGTGAGGCCATACTGGATTTGGTTCTGGGTAATGAACCAGGCCAGGTGTTAGAATTAGAGGTAGGTGAGCACTTTGGGGACAGTGACCACAATTCGGTGACTTTTACTCTAGTGATGGAGAGGGATAAGTGTGCACTACAGGGCAAGAGTTATAGCTGGGGGCAGGGAAATTATGATGCGGTGAGGCATGACTTAGGATGTGTGGCTTGGAAAAGTAAGCTTCAAGGCAAGGGCGTAATTGATATGTGGAGCTTGTTCAAGGAGCAACTATTGAGTGTCCTTGATAAGTATGTACCCGTCAGGCAGGGAGGAAAGGGTTGTGTGAGGGAGCCCATGGTTTAATAAGGAATTGGAATCCCTTGTTAAATGGAAGAGGGCGGCCTATGTAAAGATGAGGCGTGAAGGTTCAATTGGGGCGATTGAGAGTTATAAGGTAGCCAGGAAGGACCTGAAGAGAGAGCTAAGAGCAGCAAGGAGGGGACATGAAAGGTCCTTAGTTGGTAGGATTAGGGAAAACCCTAAGGCTTTCTATAGGTATGTCAGGAATAAAAGAATGACTAGGGTAGGAATAGGTCCAGTCAAGGATAGTAGTGGGAAGTTGCGTGTGGAGGCTGAAGAGATTGGGGAGACACTGAATGAATACTTTTTGTCAGTATTCAATCAGGAAAAGAACATTGTTGTCAATGTGAATACTGAGTCACAATTAAGTAGAATGGATGGCTTTGAGGTATGTAGAGAAGAGGTGTTAGAAATTCTGGAAAGGGTGAAAATAGATAAGTCCCCTGGGCCTGATGGCATTTATCCTAGGATTCTCTGGGAAGCAAGGGAGGAGATTGCAGAGCCATTGGCCTTGATTTTTGTGTCCTCGTTGTCTACAGGAGTAGGGCCAGAAGATTGGAGGCTAGCAAATGTGGTTCCCTTGTTCAAGAAGGGGAGTAGGGATAACCTTAGTAACTATAGGCCGGTGAGTCTTACTTCTGTTGTGGGCAAAGTCTTAGAGAGAATTGTAAGGGATAGGATTTATGAACATCTGGAAAGGATTAATGTGATCAAGGATAGTCAGCATGGTTTTGAGAAGGGCAGGTCGTGCCTCACAAACCTTATTGAATTCTTTGAGAAGGTGACTAAGGAGGTGGACGAGGGGAAAGCGGTAGATGTGGTGTATATGGATTTTAGTAAGGCATTTGATAAGGTTCCCCATGGTAGACTACTGCAAAAAATATGGAGGTATGGCATTGAGGGTGAGTTGGAGGTTTGGATTAGGAGTTGGCTGGCTGGAAGAAGACAGAGGGTAGTAGTTGATGGCAAAGGTTCATCTTGGAGTGCCGTCACTAGCAGTGTTCCGCAAGGATCTGTTTTGGGACCATTGCTGTTTGTCATTTTTATAAATGACCTGGAGGAGGGGTTAGAAGGTTGGGTGAGCACGTTTGCAGATGATACGAAAGTTGGAGGAGTTGTAGACAGTGAGGAAGGATGTGGCAGGTTACAGCGGGATATAGAAAAGCTGCAGAACTGGGCAGAAAGGTGGCAAATGGAGTTCAATGTAGCTAAGTGTGAGGTGATTCACTTTGGTAAGAGTAACAAAAAGATGGGGTACTGGGCTAATGGTCGGATACTTGATAGTGTGGATGAGCAGAGGGATCTTGGTGTCCATGTACACAGATCTTTGAAAGTTGCCACCCAGGTTAATAGTGCGGTGAAGAAGGCATATGGCGTACTGGCTTTTATTGGTAGAGGAATTGAGTGCCGGAGTACTGAGGTCATGTTGCAGTTGTATAAGACTCTGGTGCGGCCACATCTGGAGTATTGTGTGCAGTTTTGGTCGCCATACTATAGGAAGGATGTGGAGGCACTGGAACGGGTGCAGAGGAGGTTTACCAGGATGTTGCCTGGTATGGTAGAAAGATCGTATGAGGAAAGGCTGAGGCACTTGGGGTTGTTTTCATTGGAGAAAAGAAGGTTTAGGGGTGACTTGATAGAGGTGTACAAGATGATTAGGGGTTTAGATAGGGTCGACAGTGAGAATCTTTTTCCACGTATGGAGTCAGCTATTACAAGGGGGCATAGCTTTAAATTAAGGGGGGGTAGGTATAGGACAGATGTTAGGAGTAGGTTCTTTACTCAGCGAGTCGTGAGTTCATGGAATGCCCTGCCAGTAGCAGTGGTGGACTCTCCCTCATTATGGGCATTTAAGCGGGCATTGGATAGGCATATGGAGGATAGTGGGCTAGTGTAGGTTACGTGGGCTTGGATCGGCGCAACATCGAGGGCCGAAGGGCCTGTACTGCGCTGTATTCTTCTATGTTCTATGTTCTATGTCTCTGTCACAATCCTACCTAGCGCGATGTCATCTACGAATTTAGCTCACCATGCTTCATTCCCCTCATCTAATTCACGGACGTAATTTGTAAAAAGCTGAGGCTTGAGCACAGGATGCCACTCATCACATTGTTCCAATCAGCCAAAGATCCATTTACATATACACTCTGTTTTCTGCCAGCCAGCTAATTTTCCAAATATGTTATTTTGTCACCCTTGACACCATGACTTCTATATTCCGCACGAACTGTTTAATGTTACACTTTATCAAATGCCTTCTGGGAGTCCAAGTATAGCACGTCTACAGGCTACCTTTTATCTACAATAGTTACTACTTCGAGGAACTCCAGTAATTTAGTTTACTGTAATTTTCTTTGACATAACCATACTGACTTTTCCTGATTGCCCCGAGTTTGCCGAAGAATGCAGCTATAATTTCTTTAATAATCAATTCTCACGGCTTCTCAATGATGGGCATCAAGTTGGACCTATAGTTTCCTGCCTCCCTCCCTTCATGAATGTCGGCGTTATCTTTGCTTCTTTTTAGTCTGATGAAACCTTTCCTGAATGTAGGGAATTTTGAAAAATTAACACTAATATAGCCACTATCTCATTAACAATCTATTTAGGATGAAATCCATTTAGACTCAAAGATGTGTTATCTTGTTTGCTTCGTATCATTTGCCCTGTGATAGTCATGTTTCTTAGTTCTTCTGTCCCTTCGACTTCCTGTTTCTCACCTATTACTTGAACATGGTTTTGCATGGTCTATAATGAAGACAGAAGTAGAACATTTGTTCATTTCCTCCAGCATTTTCTTTTTATCTACCAATGTCTTCCCACTCTCTAAAAGACTAGCAATCACAGTATTCACTCTTCCTTTTTAAACATCGCAGAAACTCTTGCTATTCATTTTCTCATAATCCAAATTCTTCCTCCTGATTAATTTCTTGCCATTCTCTGTTTTTCTTTATGTCCTGACCAACCATCTGACCTGCGACTCTTCTTTGTGCAGTTCTGTATGCTTTTTCCTTAAGTTTGATGCTTTGCCAAACTTAGAGTCATAGAGATGTACAGCACGGAAACAGACCCTTCAGTCCAAATCATCCATGTTGACCAGATATCCCAATCCAATCTAGTCCCACCTGCCAGCACCTGGCCCATATCCCTCTAAACCCTTCCTATTCATATACCTTTTAAATGTTGCAATTGTACCAGCCTCCTCCACTTCCTCTGGCAGCTCATTCCATACACATACCACCCTCTGAGTAAAAGTTGTCCCTTTGGTCCCTTTTATATCTTTCCCCTCTCACCTTAAACCTATGCCCTTTAGTTCTGGACACCCCCACCCAGGGAAAAGACTTTGTCGATTTATCCTATCCATGCCCCTCATGATTTTATAGACCTCTATAAAGTCACCCCTCAGCCTCCGATGCTCCAGAGAAAACAGCCCTAGCCTATTCAACCTCTCCCTATAGCTCAAATCCTCCAATCCTGGCAATATCCTTATAAATCTTGTCTGAACCCTTTCAAGTTTCACAACATCTTTCCGACAGGAAGGAGACCAGAAATGCTCGCAATATTCAAACAGTGGCCTCACCAATGTCCTGTACAGCCGCAACATGACCTCCTAACTCCTGTACTCAATACTCTGACCAATAAAGGAAAGCATACCAAACGCCTTCGTCACTATCCTATCTACCTGCAGCTCCACTTTCAAGGGCTATGAACTGGACTCCAAGGTCTCTTTGTTCAGCAACACTCCCTGGGACCTTACCATTAAGTGTGTAAGTCCTGCTAAGCTTTGCTTTCCCGAAAAGCAGCACCTCGCATTTATATAAATTAAACTCCATCTGCCACTTCTCAGCCCATTTGCCCATCTGATCAAGATCCCGTTGTAATCAGAGGTAACCCTCTTCGCTGTCCACTACACCTCCAATTTTGGTGTCATCTGCAAACTTTCTAACTATACCTCTTATGCTCGCATCCAAATCATTTATATAAAAGATGAAAAATAGTGGACCCAGCAGCGATCCTTGTGGCACTCCACTGGTCACAGGCCTCCAGTCTGAATAACAACCCTCCATCACCACTCTCTGTCTTCTACCTTTGAGCCAGTTCTGTATCCAAATGGCATGAGATCTAACCTTGCTCACCAGTCTCTCATGGAGAACTTTGTTGAATGCCTTACTGAAGTCCATATAGGTCACATCTACTGCTCTGACCTCATCAATCCTCTTTATTACTTCTTCAAAACAACTCAATCAACTTCTTTAATAAACCACAGATGGTAAAGCTTCCACTTGGAGTTTTTCTTCATAGTATGAATATGTCCATTCTGAAATATCCACATAAATGTCTTCCAATGTGTCTTTATTGATTTATCCCTTAGTCCAATATGTCAGTTCACTTCAGCTAGTTCAGCTTTTATGCTTTTAATATCAGCACTAATCTTCTCTCTTTCAAACTAAATGTAAACTTCAATCATATTGTGGTCATTATTACCAAGGTGTGTTTTAGTTTGGAGGTCATTAATTAATTCTCTACACTGCTTGGAGTTAAACCTAACACAATGAAAGATGGTTAGACTAAGTTAATCATCTTAATATCAGGGTATTACCAGCCATCTTCAGTTGCTTCATCAATGACAATCCCTCTTAAATAAAGTATCAGAAGTGATAATTTTGGTTGATGATTACACGCATCAGATTCAGAAAAGGCAATATCCATATAGCAGCAGGACCTGGAAGAGATTCATACTTAGGCTAATAAGTTGCAAGAAGTATTAGCATTGCAATAATCCCAGACAATGACTATTCCCCAAAATGAGAATATCCGACAATCACCACTTGGATATTCAAAGGCATTATCATCATTGATTTGTCCACTATCAACATCTGAAAGAAGTATTTTCCATTTTTTTTTAAAACCTATCCAATTTCATAAGCAGGGTCAAAAACAAAACATTGACAATGATCATTCCCAATCTATATCAGTGGTACCTTATCTGCACACTGTGCCGGCCCTTACATGCAGACTATGCAAGCCTTATCTGCAGACTGTGCCGGGCCTTATCTGCAGACTGTGCCGGGCCTTATCTGCAGACTGTGCCGGGCCTTATCTGCAGACCGTGCCAGGCCTTATCTGCAGACAGTGCCAGGCCTTATCTGCAGACTGTGCCGGGCCTTATCTGCAGACTGTGCCGGGCCTTATCTGCAGACTGTGCCGGGCCTTATCTGCAGACTGTGCCGGGCCTTATCTGCAGACAGTGCCGGGCCTTATCTGCAGACCGTGCCAGGCCTTATCTGCAGACTGTGCCGGGCCTTATCTGCAGACAGTGCCGGGCCTTACATGCAGACTATGCCAGCCTTATCTGCAGACTGTGCCAGGCCTTAGCTGCAGACTGTGCCGGGCCTTATCTGCAGACTGTGCCGGGCCTTATCTGCAGATCGTGCCAGGCCTTATCTGCAGACTGTGCCGGGCCTTATCTGCAGACAGTGCCGGGCCTTATCTGCAGACCGTGCCAGGCCTTATCTGCAGACTGTGCCCGGCCTTATCTGCAGACTGTGCCGGGCCTTATCTGCAGACCGTGCCAGGCCTTATCTGCAGACTGCGCCGGGGCTTATCTGCAGACCGTGCCAGGCCTTATCTGCAGACTGTGCCCGGCCTTATCTGCAGACTGTGCCGGGCCTTATCTGCAGACCGTGCCGGGCCTTATCTGCAGACAGTGCCAGGCCTTATCTGCAGACCGTGCCAGGCCTTATCTGCAGACCGTGCCGGGCCTTATCTGCAGACTGTGCCGGGCCTTATCTGCAGACCGTGCCATGCCTTATCTGCAGACAGTGCCGAGCCTTATCTGCAGACCGTGCCAGGCCTTATCTGCAGACAGTGCCGGGCCTTATCTGCAGACCGTGCCAGGCCTTATCTGCAGACTGTGCCGGGCCTTATCTGCAGACCGTGCCAGGCCTTATCTGCAGACTGTGCTGGGCCTTATCTGCAGATAGTGCCGGGCCTTATCTGCAGACAGTGCCGGGCCTTATCTGCAGACTGTGCCGGGCCTTATCTGCAGACAGTACCAGGCCTTAGCTGCAGACTGTGCTGGGCCTTATCTGCAGACCGTGCCAGGCCTTATCTGCAGACAGTGCCGGGGCATAGCTGCAGACTGTGCCGGGCCTTATCTGCAGACTGCACTGGGCCTTAGCTGCTGACTGTGCTGGGCCTTACCTGCAGACTGTGCCGGGCCTTACCTGCAGACTGTGCATGGCCTTATCTGCAGACGGCACTGGGCCTTAGCTGCTGACTGTGCTGGGCCTTACCTGCAGACTGTACCGGGCCTTATCTGCAGACTGCATGGGCCCTTACCCGCAGAATGTGCCGGGCCTTATCTGCAGACTGCAGCGGCCCTTACCCGCAGACTATGCCGGCCTTACCTGCAGACTGTGCCGGGCCTTACTTGCAGACTGCGCCGGGCCTTATCTGCAGACTGTGCTGGGCCTTATCTGCAGACTGCGCCGGCCCTTACCCGCAGACCGTGCCGGGCCTTATCTGCAGACTGCACTGGGCATTATCTGCAGACTGCACCGGCCCTTATCTGCAGTCTGTGCTGGCCCTTATCTGCAGACTGTACTGTGCCTTATCTGCAGACTGCGCCGGCCCTTACCCGCAGACTGTGCCGGGCCTTATCTGCAGACTGCACTGGGCATTATCTGCAGACTGCGCCGACCCTTATCTGCAGACTGTGCTGGCCCTTATCTGCAGACTGTACTGTGCCTTATCTGCAGACTGTGCCGGGCCTTATCTGCAGACTGCACTGGGCCTTAGCTGCTGACTGTGCCGGGCCTTACCTGCAGACTGTGCCGGGCCTTATCTGCAGACTGCACTGGGCCTTAGCTGCTGACTGTGCTGGGCCTTACCTACAGACTGTGCCGGGCCTTATCTGCAGATTGCATGGGCCCTTAGCCGCAGAATGTGCCGGGCCTTATCTGCAGACTGCACCGGCCCTTACCCGCAGACAATGCCGGCCTTACCTGCAGACTGTGCCGGGCCTTACTTGCAGACTGCGCCGGGCCTTATCTGCAGACTGTGCTGGGCCTTATCTGCAGACTGCGCCGGCCCTTACCCGCATACCGTGCCGGGCCTTATCTGCAGACTGCACTGGGCATTATCTGCAGACTGCACTGGGCATTATCTGCAGACTGCGCCGGCTAACACCCGCAGAATGTGCCGGGCCTTACCTGCAGACTATGCCGGCCTTACTTGCAGACTGCGCCGGGCCTTATCTGCAGACTGTGCTGGCCCTTATCTGCAGACTGTACTGTGCCTTATCTGCAGACTGCGCCGGCCCTTACCCGCAGACTGTGCCGGGCCTTATCTGCAGACTGCACTGGGCATTATCTGAAGACTGCGCCGACCCTTATCTGCAGACTGCGCCGACCCTTATCTGCAGACTGTGCTGGCCCTTATCTGCAGACTGTACTGTGCCTTATCTGCAGACTGTGCCGGGCCTTATCTGCAGACTGCACTGGGCCTTAGCTGCTGACTGTGCTGGGCCTTACCTGCAGACTGTGCCGGGCCTTATCTGCAGACTGCATGGGCCCTTAGCCGCAGAATGTGCCGGGCCTTAGCTGCTGACTGTGCCGGGCCTTACCTGCAGACTGTGCCGGGCCTTATCTGCAGACTGTACTGGGCCTTAGCTGCTGACTGTGCTGGGCCTTACCTGCAGACTGTGCCGGGCCTTATCTGCAGACTGCATGGGCCCTTAGCCGCAGAATGTGCCGGGCCTTATCTGCAGACTGCACCGGGCCTTATCTGCAGACTGTGCTGGGCCTTATCTGCAGACTATGCCGGCCTTACCTGCAGACTGCGCCGGGCCTTATCTGCAGACTGTGCTGGGCCTTATCTGCAGACTGCGCCGGCCCTTACCCGCAGACCGTGCCGGGCCTTATCTGCAGACTGCACTGGGCATTATCTGCAGACTGCACTGGGCATTATCTGCAGACTGCGCCGCTAACACCCGCAGTATGTGCCGGGCCTTACCTGCAGACTATGCCGGCCTTACTTGCAGACTGCGCCGGGCCTTATCTGCAGACTGTGCCGGGCCTTATCTGCAGACTGCGCCGGCCCTTATCTGCAGACTGTACTGTGCCTTATCTGCAGACTGCACTGGGCATTATCTGCAGACTGCGCCGGCCCTTATCTGCAGACTGTGCTGGCCCTTATCTGCAGACTGTGCTGGCCCTTATCTGCAGACTGCGCCGGCCCTTATCTGCAGACTGTGCTGGCCCATATCTGCAGACTGTGCTGGCCCTTATCTGCAGACTGTACTGTGCCTTATCTGCAGACTGCGCCGGCCCTTATCTGCAGACTGTGCTGGCCCTTATCTGCAGACTGCGCCGGCCCTTACCCGCAGACTATGCCGGCCTTACCTGCAGACTGTGCTGGCCCTTATCTGCAGACTGTACTGTGCCTTATCTGCAGACTGCGCCGGCCCTTACCCGCAGACTGTGCCGGCCCTTATCTGCAGACTGCACTGGGCATTATCTGCAGACTGCGCCGGCTAACACCCGCAGAATGTGCTGGGCCTTACCTGCAGACTATGCCGGGCCTTATCTGCAGACTGCGCCGGCCCTTATCTGCAGACTGTGCCGGCCCTTATCTGCAGACTGCACTGTGCCTTATCTGCAGACTGCGCCGGCCCTTATCTGCAGACTGCACTGGCCCTTACCCACAGACCGTGCCGGGCCTTATCTACAGACTGCACTGGGCATTATCTGCAGACTGCACTGAGCATTATCTGCAGACTGTGCCGGCCCTTATCTGCAGACTGTGCCGGCCCTTATCTGCAGACTGCGCTGGCCCTTACCCGCAGACCGTGCCGGGCCTTATCTGCAGACTGCACTGGGCATTATCTGCAGACTGCGCCGGCTAACACCCGCAGAATGTGCTGGGCCTTACCTGCAGACTATGCCGGCCCTACTTGCAGACTGTGTCGGGCCTTACCTGCAGACTGCACCAGGCCTTATCTGCAGACTGTGCCGGCCCTTCCCTGCAGACTGCGCCGACCCTTATCTGCAGACTGCGCCGGCCCTTACCCACAGACTCTGCCGGGCCTTATCTGCAGACTGTGCCAGCCCTTACCAGCAGACTGTGCCAGGCCTTATCTTCAGACTGTGCTGGCCCTTACCTGCAGACTGCGCCGGGCCTTATCTACTGACTGTGCCGGGCCTTATCTGCAGACTGTGCCAGGCCTTATCTACTGACTGTGCCGGGCCTTATCTGCAGACTGTGCCAGCCCTTACCAGCAGACTGCACAGGGCCTTATCTGCAGACTGTGCTGGCCCTTACCTGCAGACTGCGCCGGGCCTTATCTACTGACTGTGCCGGGCCTTATCTGCTGATTGTGCCGGGCCTTATCTGCTGACTGTGCCACGCCTTATCTGCTGACTGTGCCGGGCCTTATCTGCAGACTGCACTGGGCCTTATCTGCAGACTGCGCTGGGCCATATCTGCAGACTGCACAGTGCCTTATCTGCAGACTATGCTGGGCCATATCTGCAGACTGTGCCAGGCCTTATCTGCAGACTGCACTGGGCCATATCTGCAGACTGCACAGTGCCTTATCTGCAGACTGCGCTGGGCCATATCTGCAGACTGCACAGTGCGTTATCTGCAGACTATGCTGGGCCATATCTGCAGAGTGTGCCAGGCCTTATCTGCAGACTGCACTGGGCCATATCTGCAGACTGTGCCATGCCTTATCTGGAGACTGCACTGGGCCACATCTGCAGACTGTGCCGGCCCTTACCTGCAGACTGCGCTGGGCCATATCTGCAGACCGTGCTGGGCCATGTCTGCAGAATGCACAGTGCGTTATCTGCAGACTACGCTGGACCATATCTGCAGACTGTGCCGTGCCTTATCTGCAGAATGTGCCGGCCCTTACCTGCAGACTGCACGGGCCATATCTGCAGACTGCACTTTGTCTTATCTGGAGACTGCACTGTGCCTTATTTGCAGACTGTGTTGGCCCTTACCCACAGACTGTGCCGGGCCTTACCTGCAGACTGTGCCAGCCCTTACCTGCAGACTGCGCCGACCCTTACCTGCAGACTGCGCCAGGCCTTATCTGCAGACTGTGCCGGGCCTTATCTGCAGACTGCGCCAGGCCTTATCTGCAGACTGCACTGTGCCTTATCTGCAGACTGTGCCAGGCCTTATCTGCAGACTGCGCCGGGGCTTATCTGCAGACTGTGCCGGCCCTTACCTGTAGGCTGCGCCGACCCTTACCTGCAGACTGCGCCGACCCTTACCTGCAGACTGTGCCGACCCTTACCTGCAGACTGCGCCAGGCCTTATCTGCAGACTGTGCCGGCCCTTACCTGAAGACTGCGCCGGGCCTTATCTGCAGACTGTGCCAGGCCTTATCTGCAGACTGCGCCGGGGCTTATCTGCAGACTGTGCCAGGCCTTATCTGCAGACTGCGCCGGGGCTTATCTGCAGACTGTGCTGGGCCTTACCTGCAGACTGTGCCGGGCCTTACCTGCAGACTGTGCTGAGCCTTGTCTGCGGATTGTGTCGGGCCTTTTCTATGGACTGTGCCGAACTTTGTCTGCAGGCTGTGCTGGGCCTTGCCTCCACATTTCGTAAAAACATAGGTTTTTAAAACAATCAACAATTACAATATAGTCACCCTGAGATTAACATGAAATGCACAAATTTTATTGAGTCCAAATTTCACCAGCCACTACAGTGGGATTTAAACCCTTGTCCTTAGAAACTTACTCTGGGGTTCAGTCACTTGTCCAGTCACATTTCTACTAAACTCAATCCCTGCTGAAGAACTTACTCAATGTTCAACTATCAATATGTTCTTACGCACCTCCCAAAAGAGGTGTCATTACGTAGCCACAAAATCCAAGAATTGTTTCTGCATCAAAGGAGGCCACTTCAGTCCATTGTGTCTGTGCTCACTCTTGAAATGAGAATTTCACCCAGTGTCATTTTCCTGGCTTTTCCTCGTAACCCTGCACATTATTCCTTTGCAAATAACCATTACAATATCTTCTGAATGCCTCAATTAACCCTGCACTATCACATTCTCAGGCAGTACATTTCAGACTCTAACTATTCACTGCATGTACAAGGTTTTTCTCAGATCACATTTGTTTCTTTATAGAATTACTTTCAACCTGTGCCCTCTCGTTCTTGATTTTTACAGGAGTGAGAACATTTTCTTCCTACTTACTCTGTCCAGACCTCTCATGATTTTGAATACTATAATCAAATTTCCTCTTGGCCTTCACCTCTCCAAAGAGAACAGTGTCAGCTTTTCCAATAAGTCTACGTAATTCAGCTCTTTATTCTTTTTTGAACAAAGGCGAATGTTTATAATTCTCCAGTCTTCTGGCACCATTCTTGTATCCGAGGAAGACAGTAAAATTATTAACAATCTCTTCCTTTTCCATTCTCACTTCCCTGAGTACCCTTGGTTACATCGCATCTGGGCCTGGTATGTTAAGACTCTCTTGCAGACAGCCTATTCAATATCTTTATCAATTTTATGATTTGGAGATGCCGGTGTTGGACTGGGGTGTACAAAGTTAAAAATCACACAACACCAGGTTATAGTCCAACAGGTTTAATTGGAAGCACTAGCTTTCGGAGCACTGCTCCTTCATCAGGTGGTTGTGGCGTAAAAGATTGTAAGTCGCAGAATTTTTGCTATAACTTCTGTGTCTTACAATCTTATTCTCCACAACCACCTGATGAAGGGCAGTGCTCCGAAAGCTAGTGCTTTCAAATAAACTTGTTGGATTATAACCTGGTGTTGTGTGATTTTTAACTTTATCAATTTTAAATCTTCTTGTGACTGCATTTGCTTACCTTTCATAATGGCTTGGGTGGTATCTTCTTCAGTAAAGACAATTGCAAAGTATTTGTTTATACCTTAGTCTCCATCTGTAAATTTCCTTTTCACCCTTAGTTGCCCTCTCCATCCTTTTACTATTCATGTGCCAACCGAAGAATTTGCTTTTCACTATTATGTTAGCTGACAATCTCTTTATGTATTCCCACTTTATTTCTCTTATTTGTTTTTTCATCTCCTCTCCAAAACTTCCGTAATAATTCTGGCACTTAATTGTGTTTTCTATCTGATGTGTCATAAACACACTTTTACTTCTTTATCTTGATCTCTACCTCTTTTGCCATTCTGGGAGCTGAGTTTATTTGCCCAACCTTTTCCTTTTCCAATAATATGCCTTGACTGTGTCCAAACTATCTCTCTTTTGAAAGTTGCCCATTGTGCAGCAACCCTTTTCCTTGCCAACATGTGATACCAATTAAACACAGATCCATTCTTACCCCATTGAAGTCGGTTCCCCGCCAATTGGTTTTACTTATTCTGGATTGTTCATTATCCTTTACCATTGTGACGCCAAACCTAACAATACAGTGACCATTATCCACTGAACGTTCTGCAATTAACTTTTGATTTACTTAACCGTCACTCCTTGAACATAGAGTCATGCAGCATGGACCCAGTCCATCAATGCAACTCATTCGTGCCGACCAGGTTTCCCAAAATAAACTAGCTCCATTTGTCGGCATTTGGCCCATATTCGTGTAAACCTTTCGTATTCACGTACCTGTCCAAATGGCTTTTAAATGCTGTAACTGTACCTGCATCTATCACTTCCTTGGGCAGTTGATTCCACTCTCTGTGTGAAAAAGGGTCTCTTTTAAATCTTTCCTTTCATCTTAAAACTATGCCTTCTAATTTTGAATTCCCCTACATCAGGAAAAAAACATTTAATTCTCACTCCTGTCTATCCTTTACACTATTTCCATCACAGTTAATGTTTATATAATTAAAATCTCCCATTGTAACAAGTCTACAATCTACTTCTGTGTCATTTCTAACATTGCACCTCTCTGTAATTCTATGTTGGATGCAAGGTTGGGTTGATGTAGTGCCATCACTGCTGCTGATGTTGGAGAAATAAAGGCCCCTATCTTTCTCTTCACCCAGATCCATTACTATAATTGGCAGAGGTCTTGTCTCCTAGGTAGGCCAGATGTTGTGTGCTCTCCTGCCTCTGCATTCAGATCTAGTAAGAACAGCCACAAGTCAGTGCAGTTTCATTCTAATTTTATGAGAGATATAGGGTAAAATTCAATGACAATGAAAGTTTAGCTGACTTCATGTATCCCTTTGAAATTGGCCGACACTGCTTGTTCATGGCAACCACTGCATGGATGATCAAACTAGTAACTGCTGCCAGGAGCTCATAGACCTGGGTTCACGTCCTGGGCATCACTTGAAGTGTGGCAGGTAACCATGAAAATTGGTCTTTGATTTTGAGACATTGAATGCCGACAAATATAGAAAGACGCCATTCGGCCCATTGAGTGTGCACCAACACTCCAAAGAGCACCCCGTCCCCATAACACTGACTGAGTGTTTTTTTTTAACATAGCTAATCCACCTAACTTGCACATCTTTGGACTTTTGGGAGGAAACTGGAGCACCTGGAGAAAACGCATGCAGACACTGGGAGAGCATGCAAACTCCATACAGACAGTCACTCGAGAATGATATGGAATCCCGTTCTCCGGCACTGTGAGATAGCAATGCTAATCACTGTGCCACTGTGCCACCCTATGGGCCTGGAGCTACAGTACATCTGATAAGATTTTCCTGTTCGGGAGTCTGGCTGCTTATACATTTTTTGCTTTCCTTTCCCACACACCAGGGAACTGAAAAGATAGTGGTGCTTGTTACAGAGGTACATGGATTCTCATAACTTTGGAGGGAGGGACCTCAAATTGAAAATCCAGGTGAGGAGTGGTGTGGCACCCTGTTTAAGCTTATTATGGTGTTTGCAAAGACTGAGGACATTTCAGCTTCATTCAAGTAGGATGCAGTCCATAAACTATTGTCCTCCATAAAGAATGAACAGAAAGTGCAACCCATATGATGACATTTGAAGAGTTCAAAGTGAGACGAGTGTGTTTTACGACAGATGCAGATACCAGTGCATTCCTGCAACGTAATGTCAGGCTATACAACTATGACTGCACATGTCTCTAAGAGGCCATGGAAGTGACCCACCCCTTTAAGAGCTACAGCAAACAGCTAGTTCAGGTAACCAAAGGAAGTGTCTACAACATATGCAAGGGAGCAGGTCTGAATATCTGTTAAGAAGATCACTGAGGCTTTTGCATGACAACAGCCGAGTACACACACATCTGAGTTCCTCGAATGCAGCAGAGAGAAAGTGACATATAGTTTGTCAAGGCAGATGGCTTTTCTGAGGACCATTTGCAATTAGGGTCACCTACATTGTTGTAAGAAACCTGGGGAGGTCACACATTTTTAACCAGTTCCTCTGTTCAATTCCCATTCCTGCCTGAATCAATTCTTCTGGTGCCTGGCTTTGAGGGGGCATGATGATGAGTTGGTGGTCATGAGAAAGAGGGTAGCATGAAGGAGCTGCCGTTCAGAAGTCTCCTGAGTCCTGTACTCCTCTTCCTCATCATCTGTTGCAGTTTCTTCGGGAAAGATGGCAGTAGGTAAGGGTGCGTGACCATTGTTCTCTTGGGATTAAGGAGATGGAGAGATGCTCCATAGCGGAGTTGTGTAGGTGCTTGGTTTTGGGATGTGCAACATGCTGCTGATCTCACCACCACCCATATAAGAAATAAATTATGCCCATCCTTGCTCCAGAAACTTCTCCTCAAAGGAGTGCGGGCTTTAGAGGTGGAGTGCATGATATGTCAACTCGCCTTCATGGTATCACATAAAGTAAGGTTGGCAGTTGAGGGAGGTGTGACATGAAAGCAGTGCAGTAGGAGATATGGGTGTTTAAGCCTGTTACTTGTGGATCGGGTTTTCTGGGCTTTGGAAGTAGTGGGGAGTGTGGGGGTGTTGAGTAGCTATAGCACAAGCCTGTGCAATGAGAGACACCAGAGTCGTGTACAAAGATGGAAAGTTGCTGGTACCCATGGTAGGCAAGGAAGAAGAGGAGATTGTGCTGAGCATCACACTAACCTACGGTTTTGGTATTGTAGTGTAGGTGGGCGAACTGGTAAGTTCCTCAGTTCCTGAGTAGTTTGGCAATGCTTACTCCCAAGATTCAGTGCTATTTTCCCTTGATTCCCTCTGGAGGAGGGGTTGAAGGTCAAAATCAGTGAGGATTTGGCTTCGTGCCACACACTGCTGCCCTTTGTTCACAGATGGTGCCTACATAGTCATAATTCTGTCCAAGTGTAATCAAAAGATATTGCTGCATTATTCAGTGAAATTATTAGAGTGAAGCGAAAGAGACAACCACTGTTCCTGAACTAGATGGCTATTATCCACCAATCAGCCATTTGAATTATCTTTCTAAAGGCTGCACAGAGATTCTCAGGCCTCTTGACTATTTCAGCCCATTTTACAGAGCTATTATCCTAATGCTACCTCCAATGGGAATTAGTATGAGCAGGACACCCATGTGCAAATACCTCCCAAGGCCATTTATCATTTTTCTTTGAAAGAGGCCCCAGCACCCACAATTCTACAAATTAAGACAACTCTGAAAATAACTTGGTTAGCTGGCTGTTACTTTTTCTTTGATCTAAAATGACCGTGGAATCTAATCAAACTGTTCCTTGAAAATTCAAACTGCTTTTCTCTCCATCAGCCATTTCAAATGGATCAGTTCATTTTCTGACATATTTTTAATACTTTACACATCCTCAGTGGAAGCTCTTGCGACGATGACTACATTAAAACAGGTCAGGCATTAACAGCTGGAAACTGTTGCACAGCATTTGTTTAAGTCAACCTCCAGGCAGATACGTGCAACATTTGGCTGAACTTTACATGAATTCCAGAGCTCCATTATAATCACACCCCACAGTCATCTAATAATCATTAGGCCTGTCATGGCTTGAGATGAGATTCCATTTGACAGGAAATCCCGCCTCTGATAGTTGCCAACCAACTAAATAGTCAACACCTCTCTTGTCCCAGCAGCACCATAGGGTGTGGGACTCCAGTGGGTTTCCTGAGAAGAGGATTCAGGAACTTAGAACATGTTGAATCTGAGATCTCACCAAGACCTGGCTAGTAGGACCCAGTGCTGGGCTGGGTGTCTGAGATGGACAGGAAGACCAAAAGATATAGGAGCAGAATTACACTATTCAGCCCATTAACCTGCTCCATCATTCAATCATGGCTGACATACCTTTCAGCCCTGATCTCCTGCCTTCTCCCCATAACCCTTGATCCCCTTGCCAATCAACAATCTATCTGTCTCTGCCTTAAAGACACTCAATGACTTGGCCTCCCCAGCCATCTGCACAATCAGTTCCACAGATTAATCACCCTCTGACTGAACAAATTCCTTCTCATCTCAGTTCTAAAGGCCGTCTCTTCACACTGAGTCTGTGCCCTCAGGTCGTCATCTTCCCTACTGGTAGAAACACCTTCTCCACGTTCACTATCCAGACTTCTCAGTATTGTGTAAGTTCGAATTAGAACCCTCCTCATCCTTCTAAACTCGATTCAATACAGACAAAATACTGTTCCTCATATGACAAACCCTTCATCCTCAGCATCATTCTTACCAACCTCCTCTGGACCCTGTCCAATGTCAGCACATTATTCCTGGGATATAGAGCTCAAAACAGTTCACAATATTCCAAATGCGTTACGGCCAGCACCTTACCCAGCCTCAGCAGTACATTCCTGATTTTGTATTCTCTCCCTCTTGAAATGAAAGCTAACATTGCATTTGCCTTCCTAACTGCCAACTGAACCTTAAGAGAATCCTGAACTAGGTCTCTCAAATCCCCTTTCTGCTTCAGATTTCCAAAGCTTTTGCCCATTTAAAACACAGCTTACACCTCTATTCTTCCGACCAAAGTGTATAACCTCACACTTTGCCATGGCAGTGGGGAAGTACCTTCCTTACAGTGGATGAAATTTGTCCTTCCCTGCTTACCATCGTAGCCCCCAGGGAACTATAAAATTCAGACCATTGTGTTGGATTCAATCTATAAAGTTAGAAATTTGTAACATTGTGTGGAATTAGTGTTGGGACAGTCACTTAAAAAGTCACCATTTACAATGGGCTACACCACTGAGAATATTAAGACAGGAGCAGAACTAAGTGTCAAGAATGTGATGCTGGAAAAGCACAGCAAATCAGGCATCCAAGGAGCAGGAGAACTGATGTTTTCGGCATAAGCCTGAATAAGCCTGAATGACGTTTCCCAGGAATGCTGCCTGACCTGCTGTGCTTTTCCAGCACCACTCTCTTGGCTCTGATCTCCAGCATCTGCAGTTCTCACTTTCTCCTAGGAGTAGAAATAAACCATTTTGTCCTGTGCAATAATATTACATTTGAGCTTGTACTTCAGTTTGGCTTTCTTACCCTATCCCCTTATCCTTTGACTCTTTTATTGGCTAAAAGTCTTCGGTGAACAAGCTGATAAACATTTTTCATTTGCAATTGTATATTTTTCAAAGTTATTGTGTGCAGTGGCTTAACATGCTGTGTTTATTTCGACCTGAAATGGCAGTGTTTACTTGTTAGTTTACGGCTCAGAGGAAAAGGGGACATGAAGAAATATGATGAAGAGAAAAGAACAAATTTCCCATTGTCTGATAGTTACAAATCTAGGATCTGTGGGTAAAAACAATGACTGCAGATGCTGAAAACCAGATTCTGGATTAGTGGTGCTGGAAGAGCACAGCAGTTCAGGCAGCATCCAAGGAGCTTCGAAATCGATGTTTCGGGCAAAAGCCCTTCATCAGGAATAAAGTTAGAGAGCCTGAAGCGTGGAGAGATAAGCTAGAGGAGGGTGGGGGTGGGGAGAAAGTAGCATAGAGTACAATGGGTGAGTGGGGGAGGGGATGCAGGTGATAGGTCAGGGAGGAGAGGGTGGAGTGGATAGGTGGAAAAGGAGATAAGCAGGTAGGATAAGTCCGGACAAGTCATGGGGACAGTGCTGAGCTGGAAGTTTGGAACTAGGGTGAGGTGGGGGAAGGGGAAATGAGGAAACTGTTGAAGTCCACATTGATGCCTTGGGGTTGAAGTGTTCCGAGGCGGAAGATGAGGCATTCTTCCTCCAGGCGTCTGGTGGTGAGGGAGAGGCAGTGAAGGAGGCCCAGGACCTCCATGTCCTCGGCAGAGTGGGAGGGGAAGTTGAAATGTTGGGCCACGGGGCGGTGTGGTTGATTGGTGCGGGTGTCCCGGAGATGTTCCCTAAAGCGCTCTGCTAGGAGGCGTCCAGTCTCCCCAATATAGAGGAGACCGCATTGGGAGCAACGGATACAATAAATGATATTAGTGGATGCGCAAGTAAAACTTTGATGGATGTGGAAGGCTCCTTTAGGGCCTTGGATAGAGGTGAGGGAGGAAGTGTGGGCGCAGGTTTTACAGTTCCTGCGGTGGCAGGGGAAAGTGCCAGGATGGGAGGGTGGGTTGTAGGGGGGGCGTGGACCTGATCAGGTAGTCACGGAGGGAACGGTCTTCCTTTCCGCCTTCCGCAAAGACCGTTCCCTCCGTGACTACCTGGTCAGGTCCACGCCCCCCTACAACCCACCCTCCCATCCTGGCACTTTCCCCTGCCACCGTAGGAACTGTAAAACCTGCGCCCACACCTCCTCCCTCACCTCTATCCAAGGCCCTAAAGGAGCCTTCCACATCCATCAAAGTTTTACTTGCGCATCCACTAATATCATTTATTGTATCCGTTGCTCCCGATGCGGTCTCCTCTACACTGGGGAGACTAGATGCCTCCTAGCAGAATGCTTTAGGGAACATCTCCGGGACACCCGCACCAATCAACCACACCGCCCCATGGCCCAACATTTCAACACCCCCTCCCACTCTGCCGAGGACATGGAGGTCCTGGGCCTCCTTCACCGCCGCTCCCTCACCACCAGACGCCTGGAGGAAGAACGCCTCATCTTCCGCCTCGGAACACTTCAACCCCAGGGCATCAATGTGGACTTCAACAGTTTCCTCATTTCCCCTTCCCCCACCTCACCCTAGTTCCAAACTTCCAGCTCAGCACTGTCCCCATGACTTGTCTGGACTTGTCCAAACTGCCTATCTCCTTTTCCACCTATCCACTCCACCCTCTCCTCCCTGACCTATCACCTTCATCCACTCCCACACTCACCCATTGTACTCTATGCTACTTTCTCCCCACCCCCACCCTCCTCTAGCTTATCTCTCCACGCTTCAGGCTCACTGCCTTTATTCCTGATGAAGGGCTTTTGCCCAAAACGTCGATTTCGAAGCTCCTTGGATGCTGCCTGAACTACTGTGCTCTTCCAGCAACACTAATCCAGAATCTAGGATCTGTGCCCCATGCTTTGGTGCATGTAGTTTGCAATGTGTCAGCCCCTTACCACCATTTGATTATGATCACACATGACTATAGATCAGGAAGAAACCAATAGGTATCATTTAAAAGGTAACAAGGAATATGAAAAATCCAGTAACGTTCCATATCGATTCCTGTGTAATATTCCCATAATGGCCACACATACATTTGCTCAGGTTTTCTGGCAGGAAAGATGGTACAAACAAGAATTTACCTTAGTTTAGGGAGAATCAATTCTGTGCATTTTAATAATGTGCTGTCTCTGTGAAATTGTTCCTCGGTTTTACAATGCAGAAACAATTGTCAGCATTTCATGGAATCCTCATTGCTGCTGGGTTAGAACTGAAGGAAAACTAAAAATATTTCTAAAGTTTTGGCACAACAGACCCGGTTCAAATAATTTGGATTTAAATAGGATGAATTCTGAAGGTGCCAAAAACAGGGGAATTAAGGATACAGCTTTTTTATTGTTAAAAAAAACTTTCAAATTCATTCTGCATTCGACATCTCCTGAAAAGTACCCAATCCTTTGAAGAATTTTATTTCTGCGGGTTACTAGGCATATAGAATAGACTTACATCAAAACTAGATTTAAAAAAGAAGCCAGATTAATATGTTGTTCGAAACAAAGTTGACAGTAATAACAGTATGGACAGAGATGATCAAATGCTTTGCACAACATGATGGCTCATAAGTAGCTGGGAAAAGGAACATGTCAAACCAGGGATGAGTAATATAGAATAGGATTAGATAGCTGTTTTTGAGTTGCACTTAATTTGTTTGAAAGGGAGAAAGAACAGGATTAAAATTACATTCGCAGACTGCACACAAGTTGCCCTAATTGATCACTCTGCTGAGCCAATGGGTAGCCAACAATTAATTTCTAGGACTGAATCCCAGTTTATAGGAAGTGGAGGTTAAATAATAGAGTCATAGAGCTGTGCAACATGGAAACAGACCCTTCAGTCCATCTCATCCACGCCGGTAATGAACACAGATTGTGTATATTTGTTGTCCATTGTTGTTGAGTACAGAAAATTAAACTGTGGTCTGATCAAGGTGTGTAAAATATGAAAGAAACTATTTCTTCTGATTGGACAAACATGAACAGAGAAAGACAATCTGACAATTAAGGCTGGGCCATGTATGAGGAAAATCAGGAAACACAAAGGGTGGTGGAAATCTGGAATTTCCAGTCCCTAAAGACTGTGCATAAGTAGCATTTTGATTGGGTAGACTTTTTCCAGATTAAAAAACAAGGAATATAGGATGGTGACAGGTCACAGGAGTTGAAGTACAGATTAACTATTGTTTTTGAGACATTAATTGAATAATTAAGGTCACTAATCTGCAGGTGAAGGGTACTGATTAATCAAATGTCTCAAGCACATATAAAGAAAGCATATAATCATATAAACATTTAACATATAAACCTTGAACTATTGGCCAGGAGTTGGGGCAGGAGCTGGAATGTATCATTGAGACTGGGAATGACATTTTAATTTGATAAATTTCTTTTAAAGTTGACACAAGTTAATTTTTGTTGACGTGAGTTAAGAATTCTGCTTTCACATGGGACAATTACTTGGTTTATTGTTATGGAAAGAGGTAGAGGTCGAAATGTATGGGACACTGGGTGTTGATTGGGGAGGAGGCAATGCATGTAAAATAGATACAACATGAAGGAAAATTAGCATCCTGTTTCCTACTTCACCATCTGGCTTCAGAATGTTAATGAACATGAAGTCACTGAATGGTGGAGCAGAATCTGAGGACAAGCTCCTATTCCTATGAAAGATTTGCATTATGTTGCACTCGGTCTATTAAAAGCATTTCTAAGCACTTCACACATTGTGAATTGTTTTGAAAGGAAGTAGATGTTATTGTGTGGGCAAATGTGACAAATATAAACAGAAATAAAATAATGAGTGACTCTGCTTTTGTGGTTATTGTTGGACGGTGACATATTGTCAGGATGCTGGAACAACTCCTTGGATTATCTTCTGGTAAGATGGCGATGCAATAGGGTTTCTGAGCCTTGGGCTCATCCGCTCCCTTTGCTGTTCTTTCCTCTCTTTTTTTGTCTTCCTTTCTCTTTTTATTTTACTTATCCCTTGAGCTTGGTCGTCGCGACGGCATCGACAGCAAATTATCCTCGTGCTGACTCAGCTGCAGCAGCACCAGGCGAGTGTGGGTTCCCAGTGGGGTCTGTGTGCAGCACTGAGGCAAGTTTGGCCAATCCGGTACAAATCCAGCGAGGACCTGAGGGGTAACATTTTCACGTAGTGGGTGGTGAATGACTGAAATGAGCTGCCAGAGGGAGATTTACATTTAAATATTTAATATTTAAAAGACGTTTGGGTGGGTATATGAATGGGAAGAGCTTAGAGGGGAATGGGCCAAATGCTGACAAATGGGACTAGATCAAATTGGGATGTCTGGTCGGTGTAGATGAGTTGGACCAAAGTGTCTGTTTCCACGCTGTATGACTTTAACTATCACTGTATTCTAACAGATGAAAGACTTAACAGACAATCAATTCTTCAATGTATAATTTCAGTTACATCACACTGCAAATTGTTGCTATAAATTCTGTGTTACGATCGAGCCCTCCACAATCACCTGATGAAGGAGCGTCGCTCGGAAAGCTAGTGTGCTTCCAATTAAACCTGTTGGACTATAACCTGGTGTTGTGTGATTTTTAACTTTGTACACCCCAGTCCAACACCGGCATCTCCGAATCATGACTTTAACTCGTGATAGTGAGGATGGCAGTGGGGACGAGATGGGTCTGAAAAGCAGTGCCTCTTATTCCAGCAGGGGTGGTGTGACAAAGGGATCTCAGGTTGACCATCAGGCCCATGGCCCACAGCAGAGCACTTAACAAGAAGGACTGTAAAGTTGAACAGTTTTTCTTTCTTTATTTATTTTTTTGCCCTTATGTCCTATGTTTTGTTTTATTTTTCTGCGTTTTGTGATGGTTCAGAAGGTGGTGAAACGATGTAATACTTTTGAATGTACTTTGTTGCAAAATATATAGGACAATAAATAAATAAATAGATACGTCCTAGAATAATGCCGTGAAATCCTAGTATCCATCCGAATGTCTAGCAGGGTAGCTCACCTGATGTTCCTCCCAGCCCTTAATGACTGCACCAGAATATCACCAATGCTGAGTTATGGGACATTGACTAACCTCAGTTCGACTGGAGTAAGGGAAATTAGTCAGGGAATTGCTCTTTCTTCACTATCCAATGCCGGGTTTTAGAGTGCATGGGTGTGGCTATTGGAGAAGGAAAAACTTTGGCCTCAGCTATGATGTAGGCAGAGTGGAACAGCACTTACTGCACTATACTTACCTTCTAGATTCCCAAATGAATAAAATGGTTGCTTAAGCAAAAAATAAAAAAAAACAGTGGAAGCAGACGATAAATAATAAAAGCTTTTAATTGAAGAAGGGAAATATTTACAGGGAAGAATATATATTTCTCACGGGTCTTCTCATTCAACAAAAGTGATTCAACTCAAAAGTTTGAGCTGCATATGAGAAGAGCTACCAATCTGTTCTAATTCACCACTTCAGCTAGTTCCCCTGTAACAGTGATTATAAAGGTGGTACTTAGAACTGAGTTTTTGATGTCACTCCCCCACTCTCTGTCTCTGTTTATTATGTTCCCTTTAGAGCGAAGATGTTTAAACAGCAATTTAATGGAGGAGTTCAAAACTATGAAGGGTCTTGACAGATCCAATTGCAAAGAAATTGTATCCTGCATCATTAACCAGAGCGTACAGGTTTAATATAATTGACAATGAAAACTCCAAGGGAAAGAAAAATATTTTACATGGTGGTTGTTATGGTCTGGAGCTCACTACCTGAAAAGCTGATTACAAATCACACAATACCAGGTTAGAGTCCAACAGGTGTAATTGGAAGCACACTAACTTTCAGAGCGCCGCTCCTCTATCAGGCGGTTGTCGGTCCGAAAGCTAGTGTGCTTCCAATTAAACCTGTTGGACTATAACCTGATGTTGTGTGATTTTTAACTTTGTACACCGCAGTCCAACACCAACATCTCTAAATCATGAAAAACTGGTGAAAGCCGATTCAGTCAGAACGTTCAGGGGAATTAAGTGCATGTATACTTGAAAAAGTGAAAATTTCAGGGTTGTGGATAAGGTACAGGACAAAGAGTTGTCCTAGAAGTGAAAGGATGAGTGGCCTCGGGTGCTGTAAGGTGATAAGATTCTGTGTGTTAGCATTAAGACTGTGGATAAATGGATGGATCAAAAGGATCTGAAATTATCTGTTTTCTAAGTGTTTCTGAAAGAAGAGAGAACAGAGAAGAATAAGGACAACTGATACCCTATAGAGGAATTAACTTGTGTGTGAGAGAAATGGTGTCCTATTAACAGGTTTGTAGTCATGTTAAAAATGGAACACTACAGAGTATATGCAACAGAGCAGGCTGGATATGTAAATCCTCAAGGACAACAATGTAACCAGGCAACACCAAATGAGAAATATGAATGCATGCAATCCATTGTGGAAGTGCACTTGTTTGTTAATGAGGTCCACCAACCCCAAGCATGTTGAACCAATGCATTCTTAATTTTGTTTTAGCAGCAAACAAGACAATCCAATTGTTCACCCTACAACCACCACAGATAAATAAAAGGGAGTTTTATATATCCATGAGTAATGAAAAATATTGAGAAAATAAATGTGTTAAATCAGATTGGCATGTTAGACTGTCCCTTTACTCTCATATGACAGCAGTGACTACACTTAATTGAAGGCAAAGCACTTCACTTCTGACTGACAATGCCATTAAAGGGCCAGCATCGCTACAGAAAAAAATGTTAGCAATGTGATTTGTATCTTGTGTATGAATGACAAATCCCATTGAAATACACAATTACATGCAACATCATTGTGACAAATGGGATGGACACCCATCCTTGTTGCTGTTCCTCCTCATATAGAAAATGTTGCCACATAATACACTGCAGTGGCATGAACTCTTTAATTGATTGTCACCAAGACCAAGCTTTTTGACTAGTACCTCTAACAATCAGTGTTGGGAGATTTAAGGGAGTAAAATAATTGCTTCATTCGATTAAAATTATAATAGCCATTTGATTTCTTTAGCTTTGGTTTGTTTGATGTGCTATATATCACAGAACACACTAAAGCAAAGAACTTTATTACTAAAAGCCAAAATTTATAAGGAATTACATAGAAACTATAGTAGTGCGTTCACGTCAAACAGTCTAAATTGGTTTTTATCTTTCATACTAGTTCTGATTTGATATGTCTATACTGCTCTCCTGACTTTTTACCTCTAGTTTCCTCCTCAACTTGTATAAATTTAAAAATTGACTCCCTCACTCATGCATTCTGCAACATGCCATGCCTTTATGTAAAGAGCCTTCTTTGCCTTTCTGACCTAAACCTAGTCAATTCAACTTTCTGCTGGACCTCTCAAGTAACAGCAATAATCTCACAAGGAACTTTCCTGAGTTTCTTCCAAGTAGTGAACATGACTTTGTCTGAAATTTGGCAAAAAAATACAGATACGGTGGAATTTCTGCTGATGTGAAAATTTCCAAACTCTTTCTCATTGTTTCATCATTTTGAACATGTCTGTCAAATCACCCCCAATGTCTCACTCGAATGAAAGCTAACTCTATTTTCAAAACTATATTCCTATTTGTACCTACTAATTTCTGGCAACATCCTGTGAATTTGCACCATACCTGTGCAGTGAGACATATCACACCCTTTGATATATACTTAGTATTTTTTCCTATTTTGTCAGGAGCAAGAGATTAACATTGATGATTATTTAATATCCTTTCTTTCTCTGAATGCCAGAAATGCTGTCAAAATAGTCTCACTTTATAGTGCAAAAGCTGTTTTCTTGAAGGCAAATTATTCCCATCTTTATATATCTGCTCTTTTCCAATTTTCTCCTCTCTTGAGAACACTGATTTGTGCTGGATATGGCAAAATACCAGAAGCAGTCCCTTCAGCATGTTATGTATTTGGTCATTTTTTAAATCTTTGAGTTTAGGCAATGCTTTTTTTGGCAGTATATTTGATCAGGAAGACCATTACGGCTGAGCCTAATCCTGTCTTTTCTCAATGCAATCAGGCACATTTTTCATTATTACTACAAAGCAATCATAAATGGAGTGGCTTATTTTCTTTGTCTTCTCTGTCACTGGTCCAGGACAACTATAGTAGTGCTGCTTAAACTCTCTAGATGTACAACATTTAGAGTAGGTTGTGTTGGAATCCAACTGGTGTATGGCTAAAGGTTGATACTGAGTCAGGCATTTAGCAATCAAGTCATAGGAACTGTCCAGTTTATTTGCTTATTTGTTCTAGCCACATGGCTATTGTAAGAAGATTATAGTGTGTTATCAAAGATAAAAATAGGAAGTTCTGAAGAAACTCAGCAGATCTGGCAGCAACTTAGTGAGAGAAACAGTTTCTGTTTCAAGTCCAATGTAACTCTTCTTTCCAACCGAAAGCATTTGGAAAATGGTGCTGTTGATAGAAGGGGAGATGAAATGCCAGAACAGAATGTGAGCAAAAAATAAAGGTGTTGCTAGCGGTGGTAAAGGAGGAATAGAGATGTGAAATAAGTGCAGTGAAGGAAGTCATCTCAAACTGAAAAATTTAACTGTTTCTCTCTACACAGATGCTGCCAGACCTGATGAGTTTCTCAAGAAATTGCTGTTTTTATTTCAGATTTCCAACATCTGCTGTACTTTTTTTTGATGTTAGTGCATTGTCATCTCATTGCATCTTGTGACGATGCTGCTCCTTTAACAAGGTTAGGTTGTCCTTGGGGTTTTTTCAGAGGGGTCATAAAGACAGAGGCTCTGTTTTGTCTGCGTTTATCTATGGGAAGAAGCTTTTAAGTTTAAAAAAGAACACTTGTACAATGAAAGGGGAGTGGTTGTTCTCTCTTGCTCTGGTTTTGTTTGGGTTTGGTTTTCGCAAGCAATCAGTTTTTGAGGCTGCTGACCAAATAAATAGCTACATGGAAGAAGGTGTTCCATGCTGAATCTCTCTGTCATCTTGCTCTCCCTGGCATTGCTTCTGTAAACTGAGGGGTTTTGACCAGCTGAATCATTCCTGACATCCACCCTACACCTGCTCAAAGCAACTAGCAAAGTTAGGGTCTGGGATGCCTTCTTGAAATGTTTTGAGGGGGTTTGGCCTGGTCCGTAATAACATGGGGCAAAAGAATAACTAGGTAGATATTAATTGTATATCAGTGGCAACGTGCTCATTCTGAGTCAGAGGTTATAGATTCAAATTCGGCTCCAGAAGCGGAACCTATAGTCATGGCTAACCTTTCTGTGTAGGAGAAAGTGAGGGCTGCAGATGCTGGCAAGTCAGAGTCAAAGAATGTGGTGCTGGAAAAGCACAGCAAGTCAAGCAGCATCTGAAGAGCACGAGAATCGACATTTCAGGCATAAGCTCTTCATCTTCCTGATGAAGGGCATCGACCCAAAATATTGATTCTCCTGCTTCTCTGATGTTGGCTAATCTTTGCGTCCTGGGGGTTGTTGATAGAGTAGATGGGGAGTGGATTGTGCCTTGTGAACCTAGAATGAGGGTCAATGGGTTAATGTTTAAAAATCGGTCAATGAGCATTTAAAACAGAGATGAGGTAATTTTTTTTCTCTCAGAGGGTTGTGAGAGTTTTGAACTCGGTCCCTGAAAAGATGCTAGGAGCCGAGTCCTTAATAAGGTAGGGGTTGAAAGGTTACCATAGGTAATGGAGACATATTCTGGTAGAATCAGACCAGTCATGATCTTATTGAATGGCAGACCAGGCTTGAAGGGGCTGAAAGGCCTACTCATGCTCCTTGTTTGATGTTCACTTGTCCTATCCTAAGAGAGTGCAGTACTATTCAAAATGCTGAATTTTAAATGTGTTAATGAAACAAGGTCATCTTTCAGGTGGACATTAAGGAAGAGCAGAGAAGCTCTCGATATGAAGTATACCATTTAGCCACTTGACTCTGCTCTGTCATTCAGTCAGATCTGTTGTGTTTCTAATTCCACATTCCCATCTACCCCCATAACCCTTGATTCTGCTGCCTAACAAGAATCTAACTATCTCTTCCTTCTTCACAGGTACGTTTTTATCTATGTCAATGCTGTCTGCAAATTTAGCTCACCATGTCTTCACTCCCCTCATCTAACTCATTGGTGTAAACTGTAAACAGCTAATGCCCCAACACAGACCCCAGTGGAACTCCACTCATCATGCCCTGTCGATCAGACAAAGACTTATTGTTGTTAATGTCATGCAAAGATTTATGCATAATCTCTGCTTTCTTTCAGCCAGCCAATTTCCTATGCATGTTAATGTGTGAACTTTTACACCATGCATTTTTATTTTGTGCAATAGCCTTTGATTAAGTCAAAATAGAAAGAATATATTTTTAAAATGCAAATGACTAGTAAAATATAGATTAAGAATTGTACAACTCATAATGTCTTGATATAACTCCTGTGTGACAAGAGATGGATGATGGACTGAGTACTTAAGACTCATTAATTGTCAAATATCAGCGAGTATTCATCAAGTGATACCATGCAGCTACTGGAAGGTTCAGTAATGGGGACATTGTACTGAAGTTTGTTTGTGGGTTCATTACTGTAAATATCACCTGAATATATGATATACTGAGTGAAATAGTAAGAACTGAAAATTATAAAGTTAATGCATAGAGATTACCAGGATGTCTTGTGTATTGAGAAAATGGGCAAAATGCCTTTTCCTCAGATACTGACTAGACTACCAAGGTTACACTACAATAAAGATGCAATTAAGATGTAACTGGATATGTGCATGATGGAGAAGAAGACTAAGGTTAGATGAATCAAAGTAGAAGGTAGTTAGCGCATAAACAAATTAAGTCAAATTCTTTGTTTCAGTGCTTTAAGTTCTTTGTAATGAATAGAGTAAAGAGTCCAGGTAATACAATTAATCCTTTAGCCTTGTACTGGAAAGAAAATGGTCTGAGAAAGAGTCACTGAACCCGAAACATTAACTCTGATTTCTCTCCACAGATGCTGCCAAACTGCTGAGCCTTTCCAACAAATTCCGTTTTGTTTCTGATTTACAGCATCCACGGTTCTTTCAGCTTTTATTATGCATAAATAGGTATTTCATTGACAGGATGTGACATGTGGCCTCCCATAGGGCTTTGTGCTGGGATTTCAATCTTTTACAATTTACATCGATGACTTAGATTAGAGAGCAAAGGCATGGTAGCTAAATTCACGGACGACACTGGGATAGGTAAGAAACTACATTGTGAGAAAGACTTAGGATGTTGCAGATAGATATCGGTAGATTGGGCAAAAATCAGGCAGATGGAACACAATGCGGGAAAATGTGAAGTTATTCACTTTGTTAGCAAGAATGAGAAAGCAGAATTTTACTGAGAATAAATGTGAAACTCAGAGATGCAGAGGGATTTAGGTGTCCTCGTGTATGACTCACAAAAAATTAGTATGCAGGGACAACACATAATCAAGAAGGCTAATGGAATGCTGTCCTTTATTACAAGAGGAATTGAAGATGGTACACTAAAGTAAGAGAACTGCGGATGCTGAAGATCTGAAACCAGAACAGAAAGTGCTGGAGAAACTCAGCAGGGCTGGCAGCACCTGTGGAAAGAAAACAGAGTTCATGTTTTGAATCCAAGGTTCTTCTAAAGAATTTGATTTCTCTCCACTGATGCTGCCAAACCTACTGAGTGGCTCCAGCAATTTCTGTTTTTGTATAGTTGTAAGATGGTATGCTTCTGTTGTACAGGGCATTGGTGAGACCACATCTCCAATACTGTGTGCAGTTCTGGTGACCATATTTCAGGAAGGATGGAAGAATAGAGAAGTATAAAACAGGAACATGAGTAGGCCATTTGGTTCTTTGAGCCTGAGCCACCATTCAATATGATCATGGCTGATCAATCTACTTAATACTCTGTTCCCTCTTTTGCCCCCTACCCTTTGATCCCTTTGCCTATAAAACTATGTCTATCGCTTTCTTGAAAGAATTCAATGCTTTGGCCTCAACTGCTTTCTGTTGCAGAAATTTCCACAGTCTCACCATCTCTCAGTTTGAAAAGATTTTACATCTCAGTCCTAAAAGGTCTACACCATACCTTTATACTGTGACCCCCTGGTCTGGACTCCCCAGTCATCAGGAATATCCTTTCTAGATTTTTCTGTCTGGTCCTGTTAGAATTTTATCAGTTTCTACAAGGTTCCCCCTCATTCTTCTAAACTCCAGTGGATATAGTCCAAACCAATCCGGTGTTTATTCATTCACCAGTCATACCATCCCAGGACTCAGTCTGATAAACCTTTGTTGCACTTCCTGCATAGTCAGAGCATCCTTCCTCAGATGAGGAGACCAAACCTGTGCTCTACACTCCAAGTGTGGTCTCTCCAAGGCTCTGTATAATTGCAATAAGGCATCCCTGCTCCTGTACTTGAATCCGCTCATCTGAAGGCCAACACACCATTTGCCTCCTTGACTGCCTGCTACACCTGTGCTTAAATATATTGAAGGCAGCTCAGAGGAGGTTTACTGGACTTGACACCTGGAAAATAGTTTGTGTTATGAGGATAGGTTGGAAAGACTATGCCTATTTCCATTGGAGTTAAGATGAGTTTGGGGTAACTTGATTGAAGTGTGCAAGATCCTGGTAAATCGTAACAAGGTGGACATAGGAAAGATATTTATTCTTGTGGATGAGTCCTGAACTAGGGGGCACTGTTTAAAATTAGGGGCCACTCTTTCTAGACAGGGATGGGGAGTTTTTGTTTTCTCTCCGATGGTTGTGTCGCTTTGGACCTCTCTGCCCCAGAAGTCAGTGGAGTCAGGGTCTTTCAATATTTTCGAAGGCGGAGGTGTCTGCATTCTCATTTGGGTCGAGGGTGTGGTGCTGGAAAAGCACAGCAGGTCAAGCAGCATCCAAGGTATGAACCTTTCATCCTGAAGAAGGGCTTTTGCCCAAAACGTCGATTCTCCTGTTCCTTGGATGCTGCCTGACCTGCTGTCTTTTCCAGCACCATACTCGACTCTGATCTCCAACATCTGCAGTCCTCACTTTCTCCACATTCTTATCTGGCACAGGAATCAAAGTTTATTGGGGATAGCTGGGAATGTGGTGCCTGAAAAGCAAACAGATCAGGCAAGATCTCGCTGAACAGCAGAGCAGATTTGCGAGTCCAAATGGTTTGCTCCTGCCTCAGTTCCAATGCTTTCATATTGTCTATATTGCTCTTATCTGAAGATGAGGTCAGAATCAGAGAAATAAAGAGCCTTGAGAGGGGAATGTCATTGTTGTGTTGGAGGCAGTTAAAGAGATGGGAATTGTTTAGGACATGGAAGAATTAAAATATGAAATATTGGGGGACTGGGTGCCAAAATAGATCAGCAAAAATGCAGAGGTGAGAGTAGGGCATGAAGCAAGATTGAATTTGGTTGGGAGCGTTTCAGATAGGATAAAGTTCAAGGAGGGAGGAGGAAGGGAGGCCAGCCTGGAGAATTTTGAAATAGCCAAGTGAATCCTTATCATTATCTTTTTGGCATACATTGTGTGCACCAAATTATTTCCTTATCATCAGTTAGCAGAAGAATGTAGGCAGAGAAACTTGTTCGTTGTGCTGTTTCTCTAGTATAAACAGAGCATTAAGCATGGAGGTTTTGCTGTAGGCCTGCATGCATCTGAGCTTGATATTGGATCCTATTGCTAAATTCCTGAACCCTTTCTACTGATGCCTGGTGCACACTTCAAATGGATGTGGCCCTCTTAAATGTGTGAATAACTGGCATGGTGCCTATTAACAGATCTCATTCAGAAATCCACTCCAATGCAAAGTTAGCCAAGCAAATGATTCTGCAGTGGTAAGGGAGCATGTTCTCATCTGTCTTGTTGGGGGTCACAACTACTCCCCTCGAGTAGCCTGGCCCAGTCCACTTTCCAGCTCCTGGAACTGAAATGCACACTGCTGTCAGCAAGGCAGGCAGACCAACATTGGTCTCTTTGCTTGGGAGGACTGCATGTGGAGGCGTATTGTAAACTGCTTAAAACCAGCAGGTTTCCAGCACTGTTAAAACTGGAGATGTAGAATGCCATACTGCTAAGCATTCATTCTCTAACATCATCAATAATTATTTCTGGCCTCAGAAGTCTTTTTAGTGAAATAGCTAATTCTTTCTCACAACAGTATTTTTTTTGATGCAGGGCCATGAATTATTAAGATTATCGATGAATTTTTATAATTAGCAAACATCAGAACCTGAGCCAAGTTCTTATCCTGTCACACTTCTGTCCTGCCCTCTGTCAAATTTTGAACTTGGTGAAAAGTGACGACTTTGCCCATCTGTTGTTTTGCTCTTTGAAGCCTGACTTTATTAGCATCTGAAGGACACTTGCATAGCCAGAAAGAATTACTGGCATCGGTAGGTATTAGTGGGACAAGTCTACGACTTAAATGTTTGGTTTCAGATTCCTTTGGGTGGCTGTGAAAGACTGTCAATCAAAGGCTGCTGCAGTCAGACTGCTCGAATATCAATGCGATACGTATTTGCGCCATCCATAGCTCCAGGGGACTCAGCAACTCCACAGCACCACCCGCTCTCATCATTGGTCTAAGGACACTTCTCACGAGCCAGTCAGGGACTGTCTGTTTGCTGCTCTGCTCTTGTTTGGTTTGAGAGGCTATCAATCACAAAGATTTAAGATGCTGCTGTTGCTACTGCTACCGCTGTGTAATGTCAAGTTGACTGAGCATGGTTCAACAGCTATTTGAAGGGCAGTGACTTGGAGGAAGATTTTGTTTTAATCCTGTAAGAGGATCTCCATCAGAAATACCTAAAAGCAATAAAGGGCATAGCAGGCTGATTTTTGCATGTGAAAACAAATGTTTATATAAGATCTGTGTCAGATTATTGTACCACAAGTGTGACATGATCTATTATTAATTTTGGGAAGGAACGTTACTGTTACAATACTAAAATGTCACGGGTGGAGGTATTATATTAAAGGTGACATGTAACAGTTCTTTCTTTTCATTTGGTATTAAGTCACACGTATTAAAACTGTTAAGGTTGCTTATTGAAACTGGTTCGGAAGAGGCAAATTTTCCATGAAATGCACCTGCCACAAGAATGGATAAATGTAACGCATTAAAACGTATCACAAAATCTTGGCCTCCTTCTGAGCTTCAAAGAGATGCAGTTTTCTTTTCAGCCAATCCTTTTAAAGTGCTTGCCAGGCATTTGGTGCGATGATGTCACTCATGATTAAAGGTGTGACTGTCTTTTTTAATACCTCTCAAGCCAAATGACACATGGGTGTTTTGACCAATAGCAAAATCATTGAACCTTTGAGTACCAGGTTGAAATCTCAGCGGAGAAAGTGCACTTTATCTGCAGTGAAACAGACAGCAATACTATTTAAGTGCTCTTACTACTGAGGTCAAACAGGAGAATGTATTTACATATTTATTCAGATGTTTGTATATAGTTCTGAATGAGGGAATCTTGTAAATGGAACCTGCTTCTGCAAGCCCCCACCTTTCCTCCCCCCGTGCCAGCTGTCTGACTGAGAGTCCCTAGGCCTGTGATGGAATGGATTTCAAGACCTATGTACAAGACGGGAAAGACATTAAAACAATGCACATTAAACAGGATTTTCCCGTGTCTACCATTCTTGCACAATTTGTTTCATGGACATAGCAATATTTTAAAGTTTTCCCATTCATTGTTTCTGCACAAACTGATATTGTTACCTACATATTCAGTGCTTTTTTTAATAGTGTGTGAGTATTGCTTTTTACCCTAACATAGCCTCTCTGTAACACAGGCTCTCGAAACTCAACAAGACAATCTTTATGGATGTAGATATAGATATGGGTTAGGGTTTAACTTTGCACAGTTTTGGTCACCGTCATATAGGGAGGAAATTATTAAACTGTTGGGCAAAACAAAAACAATCTCTGAAGGTGATTCCAGGTATTGGATATGTGTTCCTTCGAAAGGTTAATGAAGTTCAGTTCATTTCCTAGGAAAAGAGTGTTTGAAATGACCTAATTAAACGCTCTAAAATTAGGCAAATTTGATACAATCTAAGGTGTTGAAGGTTTCAAGTATAGGAAAACATGTAATTGACACCTGGATTTTCATCTGTTATACGGCCCTGAATTAACCGTTATGGCAGGGACAAATGCAAAGAAATTATGCTGGGAGATCGTAACTGCTGCATCTCCTCTGGAACATAAATATTTCTCTTGTCACCACAGCAAGGGACCCACAGGGCACTTCAGTACCACTCTGCACATGTGAGTGACAGTAGCAGAGAGCAGGAGCTTTGTAACTGATACAATTATCCTGCCTTTATGTATGGCAGCAGAGATCCCAGGATAAGCCTGATGGTAGGCTGCAGGCAACAAACTTGATTAGCACTGTCATGAGCGACAACTTGAAGAAATGAGCTTTATTTCAAACTTATTCATGGGTTGAGGGCATTGCTGTTTATTGACCTTCCCTACTTGCCCAGAGGCCAGTTAAGAGTCAACCACATTGCTGTAATAAGTCACATCTAGGCCAGGCCGGATAAGGATGGGAGATTCCTTCCTTAATGGGTATTAGTGAACCAGATGAGCATTTCATGACAACCAAAAATGGATTAGTGGTCATCATTAAACTCATAATTCCAGGTTTTTTTTTATTGCATTCAAATTCCACCATGGCGAGATTCAAACACAGGTCCCCAGAACATTACCTGCATCTCTGGATTAATAGTCTAGTGATAATACCACCAGACCATGTGTCCCCTGAGGCAGTCTCTATCCTTTGAAGCTTTTCAGCTCCCCTAGAGCTGGTGTAACCTGGTGCAGAGTTGAGAGCGTGGTGCTGGAAAAGCACAGCAGGTTGCAGGAGGAGCAGGAGGATTGATGTTTCGGGCAAGAGCATTTCTGATGAAGGGATCTTGTTCGAAACGTCGATTTTCCTGCTCCTCAGTTGCTGCCTGACCTGCTGTGCTTTTCCAGCACCACACTGCCAACTCTGATCTCCAGCATCTGCAGTCCTCACTTTAATCTGGTTTAGATATATTGTTCCACCTCTTGGTGGGTGAGTACCTCTAACAGGACTTTCTGTTCTCTTATTTCTTTCATTGCACTCTGTACCAGAACTACTGAAAATATCCACCTTTGCTAGCAGCCGTCTTCTTTCTGCTAGCAGAGAGCCCATTTTGTATTTTAAATGTTACTGAATAGATGACACTGAGCTGCCTCACAGTTATGCTAGGATAGTTCCTCTTCTCCAAAGGCAAACCTGTCCCAGGGGAAATTCAAGTTCAGACTACAAACAAATCAGAGTTCTAATAAGGCTCAGGATGATCAAGAGTGTATATGGAACTAAAATGCATTTCTGGATAGAGAAACATTGATGGCAAAAGTGGTGAGTGGGAGATTATTACAAGCAAATGGTGTTTTTGAGTGTGACAACTGATTGTTGTGCCTAAAGAAAATTATCAAACTATGATGTGTGCCAGAGAACTGTTGAAAGTACCTAGATGTGCTTTGGAGTCTTCTATATGTTAGTTAGAGTCAGGTTCTTGTTAAAGCAGATGTCTTGAAATTTATTTAGAACACTAACTACTTACATGTGTCTAACATCACAGATTTACACACATAGACTATTTTCTATGCTTACTGATGTTACTGTGCATCATATATGTATAGCTGACAGACTAAATGCATGGAACCACACTGACTCCACGGCACAGGGAGAAGGACATTTAACCAGTAAAAAAAATGGTTTGTTATGAAAAGATTGTCTGTAACCAATGGCAGTGAGGGAAAATGAATTGCTAACTTATAACCCTACAAAGTAAACTCTTCCCCTTCTTAAATTCCCCTTTCACAAACAGACAGATACACAAAGACAGAGAAGACAAGGATATTATGGGTGGATAAAAGAATTAAAAATCAGAAACATAGTTTGACAGCACCAGTCTGGACCATAGGATTTAATGGTTTGCTATGTTTCTCTTTTAATTCCTTTCACATTCTTTGTGTGTGACTCAAGATTAATCGCACGCCGATGCTTCACTGGTTGAGAGTTCACTGTCTTGAAAGGTGGTTTATTTCTCCTTCAATAGTGGCTACTCTTGTTAGCCATTATCTGACAGAACTCGTTTCATTAGGTGTTCTTTGGTCATAACCGAATTTATACGATTGTAGTCTGATATCTTTGGTGTTTCAACTAATAGGTTTGTTACTTCAATGGATCACGAGAATATGCAGATTTATGCACAGTGGCAGGTCAATGTTTGCAGGTCCATCTGCTTCAATGACGTAAAAGGTTTCGGATGTCCATCCTTGGAATTTGTATTGATATTTAAGACAGTTAATGCTAATGCACTGGATGTTAAACCCATTGGAAGCAGTTTGTGGACTGCACATACTGTGCCAGCTTCCTGAAAAAAATTCATATAAGATGCATAAATGAATGATATTCGCATTGGCACCAATGTTAATCTTGGTAAATAATGCATGTTGTCCGTTCTTTTACAGTTTATCACTTGGATGAGGGTGATAGCTTCAGCTTTTCTGATAGCTTCCATGTGGTGTGTTAGGTTTATCAAGTATACTTTTGACTGGAGTCTACAAGCTGTGCCCACTACTTGGAATTTGTTGATAAGCTTGCCTGCAAAGGACAGAATTTGGAAACTTCTTTTGGCATTTTTCCTTCATTGGTCCTTCTTCAGAAGCTGCTGTGGAACAGTGTGCTGTTTTTCACATTTCTCTGGGGGATTTCTTACAGATTTTAGCCTAATGTCCTTTGTGAAACATAGCTTGCACAGGTCAAAATGCTGGACATTGCCTTGCTGGGTGAAATAAACCACACCTGGTACCAAATGTGATGTTCTTCTGACCCTGTTGATGGCGACAGTAGTTGTTCCAGAGATAAGCACTTCCAGATGCTGCTGACCTGTAACAATTGCTTCTAACCTGAACGCTCCTTCAAATACAGCATCAATGGGAAATTCTTTGGGTTGATTCAGACATGCTTATCTGAAGTATTTGTTGGCTGTAGACAGATTACCAGTTCCACAAGTCTTTCAGCTATTAGCTTTGGTGAAATCACATTCCTGCATCGTTATGTCAGCACCTTCCTCCAAATTGTTTGATTGTAAATATGACACAAAATCATGTATTCTGGCAAGGTATTAGCCCTGATGAAGGAGCAGCACTCCAAAAGCAAATGTTTTCAAATAAACCCGTTGAACTATAACCCAGTGTGGTGTGATTTTTGACTGTGTCCAACCCAGTCTAACACCGGCACCGCCACATCACATATCTTCTGAAGTTGACTTGGGCTTTATTCTTCTTAATCATTCAATGTCCAAAGTGAGACAAAGTTTGACTACTACTCTAGTCAGCAATCTGCTTATCTTGAAAGTGAATATTGACTCTTTACTTAACAAGTGAACATCTGATGGATTATCAATGAATTGCCAGTCCCTGATGAGCTGTTTAGTTTCCATTTTTGTGTACCTTTATGCTATCAAAAAGGCCAGTATAACAATCAGTATTACGGTGCAGTGCCTCTGTTTTTAGAGTCATAAAGTCATAGAGATGTATGGCACGGAAACAGACCCTTCGTCCAACTCGTCCATGCTGACCCAATCTAGTCCCACCTGCCAACACCTGGCCCATATCCCTCCAAACCCTGCCTATTTATATACCCATTCAAATGCCTTTTAAATTGTGCAATTGTACCAGCCTCCACCACTTCCTCTGGCAGCTCATTCCATACAAGTAACACCATCTGCGTGAAAAAGTTGCCCCGTAGGTCTCCTCTCACCCTAAACCTATGCCCTCTAGTTCTGGACTCCCCGACCCCAGGGAAAAGACTTTGTCCGTTTTCTTTTTGTTTGTTGTCAGCTTCTTTTTGCTCTTTTATTAAATATTGCTGTGTCATTAAAAGTTACAGGCCTTTGCCTGAAGGTGGTGATTAAGCCTAAACAGAAGTAATTATAATGCCACATTGTCTTGTTTGCTTTTCTAATTTTCTTGTTATTTTGGAAAATGAAAATCGATTAATTGATTGTTGTATGGACATAAGTAAGAAGTGCTTAATGTAGAAAACCTGTATTTATTATTAATATTTGTATTTTAATCTACAAGTGTTTTGTTACGTTTGAGCTGTCCTTCAGCTTTTTAAAGAGCTGTTTTGTCGAGATCATAGCTATCTTGGACCTTTTGTAAAATGTCATTATTTTTGAAATAGCAAAGAAATGTTAAATACTCATTTTACTTCATCGCAAATTTGTACACTTTTTTTGGCTGTTGCACTTAGTTTTGATTGTAGTTGTAACTATTACCCTGAACTTGGACATGAACAATGGTTTGGAAAAAGACATTTCATAACTGCCATGTTATTGTCATCTTTAGCATCCACTTACTGTTTCTAACTGTCACTAACTAGCTGTGATGACTAGTGTTTAGTCCCCAGTTGTGGCACTATCACAGCCATATTCTGGGTTCTGTGCTAATTGACATTATTGTACATCACACATACATATAGCTGACAGATGGTACTACACTGATCCCATGACACAGAATGCATGAATGAAGGCAATGTTTGTGCATGTATACTGGAATGTCACATAGAGTCATAGAGTCACAGAGATGTACAGTATGGAAACAGACCCTTTGGTCCAACCCGTCCATGCCGAGCAGATATCCCAGCCCAATCCAGTCCCATCTGCCAGGACCCGGCCCATATCCCTCCAAACCCTTCCTATTCCTATACCCATCCAGATGCTTTTTAAATGTTGCAATTGTACCAGCCTCCACCACTTCCTCTGGCAGCTCATTCCATACACTTATCACCCTCTGCGTGAAAAAGTTGCCCCTTAGGTCTCTTTTAAACCTTTCCCCTCTCACTCTAAACCTATGCCCTCTAGTTCTGGACTCGCCCACCCCAGGGAAAAGACTTTGTCTATTTATCTTATCTATGCTCCTCATAATTTTGTAAACCTCTATAAGGTCACCCCTCAGTTTCCGATGCTCCAGGGAAAACAGCCTCTCCCCATAGCTCAAATCCTCAAACCCTGGCAGCATCCTTGTAAATCTTTTCTGAACCCTTTCAAGTTTCACAACATCCTTCCAATAGGAAGGAAACCAGAATTGCACGCATCTTCCAACAGTGGCCTAAACAATGTCCTATACAGCCTCAACATGACCTCCCAACTCCTGTACTCAATACTCTGACCAATAAAAGAAAGCATACCAAACGCCTTCTTCACTATCCTATCTACCTGCGACTCCACTTTCAAGGAGCTTGAACCTGCACTCCAAGGTCTCTTTGTTCAGCAGCACTCCCTAGGACCTTACCATTAAGTATATAAGTCCTGCTAAGATTTGCTTTCCCAAAATGCAGCACCTCGCATTTATCTGAATTAAACTCCATCTGCCACTTCTCAGCCCATTGGCCCATCTGATCAAGATCCTGTTGTATTCTGAGGTAACCTTCTTCGCTGTCCCCTACACCTCCAATTTTGGTGTCATCTGCAAACTTACAAACTATACCGCTTATGCTCACATCCAAATCATTTATGTAAATGACAAATCATTTATGTAAATGACAAAAAGTCATCCAGCACCGATCCTTGTGGCACTCCACTGGTCACAGGCCTCCAGTCTGAAAAACAACCCTCCACTACCACCCTCTGTCTTCTATCTTTGAGCCAGTTCTGTATCCAAATGGCTAGTTCTCCCTGTATTCCGTGAGATCTAACCTTGCTAACCAGTCTCCCAAGGGGAACCTTGTCAAACACCTTACTGAAGTCCATATAGATCACATCTACCGCTCTGCCCTCATCAATCCTCTTTGTTACTTCCTCAAAAAACTTAATCAAGTTTATGAGACATGATTTCCCACGCACAAAGCCATGTTGACTATCCCTAATCAGTCCTTGTCTTTCCAAATACATGTACATCCTGTCCCTCAGGATTCCCTCCAACAACTTGCCCACCACTGACGTCAGGCTCACCGGTCTATAGTTCCCTGGCTTGTCCTTACTATCCTTCTTAAAGAGAGGCACCATGTTAGCCAACATCCAGTCTTCCAGCACCTCACCTGTGAATATCGATGATACAAATGCCTTAATAAGAGGCCCAGCAATCACTTCTCTAGCTTCCCACAGAGTTCTAGGGTACACCTGATCAGGTTCTGGGGATTTATCCACCTTTATGTGTTTCAAGACATCCAGCACTTCCTCTTCTGTAATATGGACACTTTGCAAGGTGTCATCATCTATTTCACTACATTCTATATCTTCCATATCCTTTTCCACTGTAAATACTGATGTAAAATACTCATTTAGTATCTCCCCCATTTTCTGTGGCTCCACACAAAGGCTGCCTTGCACGTTATGATGTCAGGCATCCATCTTAAAGGTACAGGACTGTCTGGCTTGAAATCCAAACCGTAATACCTTGTCTGCTTGACGCTTCAACTTATGTACTTATCACTATCTAGTTTTTGTTTCGATTTTCATCAATGATGTGTAAACATGCTCAGGTGCTGACTTGCATTTGCAGCTTATGATTTGCCTCTGCCATGATGATTTCACAATTTCTGTTGGACCTTCATAAAAAGATCCTGATCTATATCCATCCAGACAGATGAAGCATTTAGATAGTTACCCTGGCAACAGTTTCGCATGGGGAGCATTGTGTGCACAAAATCCCCATGAAGCCATTTCATGATGCAGCACTCTTGAGCTTCCCATCCCTTTTAATCAGGTCAATTTATCCCTTTATTTCCCCCAATCCTTATCCTCTCTCTTGAAGGCTGTAATGCAGGGACTAAAGCACCATGGGTTCTCCAAGTTGCCCAATTCACTGTTTTTTAAAATGTAAATGGAGAGTGAATTTTAGACAGGCTGCTCTAACTGTGAAGAACATCACCTATAGACATGGAGCTTTCAACTGCAATCACCCAACAGTGACCAGAAACTGTCTCTGTCTACTTTTTAGCCCCCTTATTAGCCAGAGGGTCGTGAGACGTCCCCATTACATCATTGCTGTCAACATATTAAGACAAACCATCTCAGCCCAGGCTGAGAATCAATCCCCCGGATGTGAAGCTTGTTGATGAGCTTTGTCAAACCTGTTTGATTTATTTTTCCCCTTCCAGTCTTTCCTGTGATTATATCTGTATTTGTATTGGAGCTACTCTTTTAAACTGCCAAACAAAAACTATGCTTTGTTCATTTTGCTGCACATACTAGCTACCCCTTCCAGTCTCCCAGCTATCCCTTTCTACTCTGTATTGAGAGGTTATAGAAGGAAGATTATGTCAGCACCCAATCGTTGTATTCATTGTTTATTTATGCACCAACAGAGGAATGTTAACATGCACTGAGAGTCTCCTGCTTTCCAGCACATTTCATGTTTAATCTTATGATAGGAATGAAATGAAAGGAAAACCTGTTAACACTTACTTAGACTTTTCTGAAAAATGAAGAACTGCCCTTCCATTCAATAAGGTCACAGCTGATCACCTCTGTCAATCACACCTTCTCGCACCATCCCCATGCCCTTCAATTTCCTTAATGTGAAACACTGACAATGGATTCTATTGTGTCTTTCCTATTACGGCTGTCAGGCTAACTAGCCTATCATCCTCTGTTTTTGCTCCCTTTCCTTTTTCTGAATACAGGGGTTATGTTTTGCAATCGTGAGGACTTTTGGAGTGTAGGGAATGTTATACAAAAGAAATGGTAAACAGCTTTGGAGAACTGATGATTCGACTGCAAGTATGAAATAAAGTACTTCTATTCATATAACACCCTCCATGCCATCTGAACACCCAAGGTATTTCAGAATTATGAATTGTCATCAGTGCAGCCAGCCAGTTTGCACACAGCAAGCTCCAGAAGTAGCAATGAGATAATAACCAAATCATCACTGTTTTGGAGATTTTGGCTGAGAGATAATTATTATCTGGGGCAAAAACCTGCATTGTCATGTTGTTGTTTTGCCCTCTGTAAATGGCATGCTGAGCTTTCTCTTTAAGTTGTCAAGTTATCAGAGTGAGACCCTTTTCCTAGTCTGCATGAGTTACATTGATGTGTACAGAGAGTGGTAAGGGCGTGGAATGCCCTACCTGCAAATGTAGTCAACTCAGCCACATTAGGGAGATTTAAACAATCCTTAGATAAGCACATGGATGATTTTGGGATAGTGTAGGGGGACGAGCTGAGAATAGTTCACAGGTCGGCGCAACATCGAGGGCCGAAGGGCCTGTTCTGCGCTGTATTGTTCTATGTTCTATGTTCTAACTCGGTACTGATTTAGGGAGTCCAGCTGGCCTCATTGCTACAGTTGACAGAGTAAACATGGTGAGGGAGAATTTCCAATCCTGATTAATATCCATTATTCTACATATAGAGTCATAGAGGAGAAAGTGAGGTCTGCAGATGCTGGAGATCAGAGCTGAAAATGTGTTTCTGGAAAAGTGCAGCAGGTCAGGCAGCATCCAGGGAACAGGAGAATCGACGTTTCGGGCATAAACCCTTCCTCAGGAATGAGGAAAGTGTGTCCAGCAGGCAAAGATAAAAGGTAGGGAGGAGGGACTTGGGGGAGGGGCGTCAGATATGCGATAGGTGGAAAGAGGTCAAGGTGAGGGTGATAGGTCAGACTGGGGTGGGGGCAGAGAGGTCAGGAAGAAGATTGCAGGTTAGGAAGGCGGTGCTGAGTTCGATGGATTTGACTGAGACAAGGCGGGGGGGAGGGGAAATGAGGAAACTGGTGAAATCCGAGTTCATCCCTTGTGGTTGGAGGGTTCCTAGGCAGAAGATGAGGCGCTCTTCCTCCAATCGTCGTGTTGTTGTGGTCTGGCGATGGAGGAGTCCAAAGACCTGCATATCCTTGGTGGAGTGGGAGGGGGAGTTGAAGTGTTGAGCCACAGGGTGGTTAGGTTGGTTGGTCCGGGTGTCCCAGAGGTGTTCTCTGAAACGCACCGCAAGTAGGCGGCCTGTCTCCCCAATATAGAGGAGGCCACATCAGGTGCAGAGGATGCAATAGATGGTGTGTGGAGGTGCAGGTGAATTTGTGGTGGATAAGAAAGTTTCCTTTGGGACCTTGGAGGGAGGTGAGGGGGGAGGTGTGGGCTCAGGGGAAGGTGCCGGGAGTGAATATAGAGTCATAGAGTCAAACAGCATTGAAACACACCTTTCGGTCCAACTAGTCCACACCAACTGTGTTCCTGGACTAAACTAGTTCCACCTGACTGCATTTGGCCCATATCCCACCAAACCTTACCTATTCATCTACTTATCTAATTGTCTTTTAAACATTATAATTGTGCCTGCATTCACCACTTCCTCTGGCTGTTCATTCCACACACTAACCACCCTCTGTGTAAAAACGTTACTCCTCATGTCCTTTTTAAAATCTTTCTCCTCTCATCTTGAAAATATGCCACCTCGTTTTAAATTCCCCAACCCTAGGCAAAAGACCTTTGCTATTCATCTTATCTTATGTCCTTCATGATTTTATGTCCTTCAGTGAAAGGAATCCCAGCCTATCCAGCCTATTTTTATAACTCAAACTCTGCATTCCTGGCCACATCCTGGTAAACTTTTTCTGAACCCTCTCCAGTTTAATAATAGCCCTCCTATAACAGCGTTACCAGAACTGCGCACAGTACTACAGAAGAGGCATCCTGTACAAACTCAACATGATGTCCTTGTACACAAAGGTATGAGCAATGAAAGCAAATCTCTGATTTCATCCTGTACACGAGGATTAGAATCCCTACAGTGTGGAAGCAGGTTCTTCGACTCAACAAGTCCACACAGACCCTCCGAAGAGTAACCCACCCAGACTCATTCCCCTACATTTGCCCCTGACTAACACCTCCTGATGGGCAGCTTAGCATCACCAATTGACCTCACCTGCACATCTTTGGACTGTGGGAGGAAACCAGAGCACCCAGAGGAAGCCCATATAGATATGGGGAGAGTGTGCAAATTCCACGCAGTCAGTCACCCGAGGCTGGAATCAAACCTGGGTCCCTGGCGCTGTGAGGCAGCAGTGCTAACCACTCAGCCACTGTGCCACACTAATTCTGCACTATCATATTTGACGTAACTGAAGCCTTTGATTAAATTCTACCCTGTATTCACTGCCACGTTTCCATTAGCTCTTTGCATACTTTCAAGAACCAAAGCAGGTTTCACTTTCACAGAAAAACAGTGAGGTTCGTAGAATGTGGTGTGCCAAACAGATTTGCATATGTCATCAAAAATACAACTTGATTTAAGGATGAATTGCCTAAAAATATCTAACAATGGTTTGGATCGCCCATCCCTGACCGCAACTGGGAACCATTATTGTGAATCCTTTTTAGCACCAGTTTAAAAATCTCCCCAGTTGATGGGCTTAACATGAAATCATGTATGGTCTCTGATCTGATCCATAAATGATTTGGAGGAAGGTGAAGGTTGCCTCATTAACAAGTTTGCAGATGACACTAAGATTGGTGGAGTAGCAGATAGTGAAGGGGACTGTCGGAGACTACAGCAGAATATAGATAGATAGATTGGAGAGTCGGGCAGAGAAGTGGCAGATGGAGTTCAATCCGGACAAATCCAAGGTGATGCATTTTTGAGTGAACTATACAGTAAATGGAAACATCCTGGGGAAAATTGATGTGCAGAGAGATCTGGGTGTTCAGGTCCATTGTTCATTGAAGGTGGCAATGCAGGTCAGTAGAGTGGTCAAGAAGGCATACGGCATGCTTTCCTTCATCAGATGAGGTATCGAGTAAAAGAGTTGGCAGGTCATGTTACAGTTGTATAGGACTTTGGTTTGGCCACATTTGGAATACTGTGTACAGTTCTGGTCGTCACATTAGCAAAAGGATGTGGATGCTTTGGAGAGGGTGCAAAGGAAGTTCACCAGGATATTGCCTGGTATGGAGGGCGTTAGCTATAAGGAAAGCTTGGGTAGACTAGGGTTATTTTCATTGGAAAGAAGGAGGTTGAGGGGATACCTCATTGAGGCCTACAAAATCATGAGAGGTGTAGACAGGGTGGATAGCAAGAAGCTTTTTCCCAGAGTGGAGGACTCACTTACTAGGGGTCTCAATTCAAAGTGAGGGGGAAAATGTTTAGGGGAGTTTGTGTGGAAAGTTCTTTATACAGAGGGTGGTGGGTGCCTGGAATGTGTTGCCAGCAGAGGTAGTAGGAACGGGAACAACAACGTCATTTGAGATGTATCTGAACAGATACATGAATGGACAGGGAGCAAAGGGATACAGGTCCTTAGAGAATAGGCAACAGGTTTAGATGGAGGATACGGATTGACACAGGCTTGGATGGCCAAAGGGCCTGTTCCTATGCTGTAATTTTCTTTGTTCTTTGGTACAATGGGTAGCACTCTTGATTATGGGTTAGGAGGTCTCAGGGGAATGCGCCACTCTCACAATGTGAGCACAATGTCCAGTCTAATGATCCACTGCATTACTGAAATTATGTTGTATTAACAGGGCTGAGACTTTAACAGTTGCCATCTCAACTTCCTGTAATGAACACAAACACTTCACCTAAACTAGGGGATGTAATGGCCTCGAGGTATTATCGCCAGACTATTAATCTAAGAACTCAGCTAATATTCTGAGGATCCAGGTTCAAATCCTGCCATGGCAGATGGTGGAATTTTAATTCAATTAAAAAATGACAATGAAACCATTATCCATTCTTGGGGAAAACCATCTAGCTTCAGGGAAGGAAATCTATCATCTCCACCTGGTCTGGCCTGCATGTGACTCCAGAGCCACACCATTGCATGGTTGACTTTCAGTTGCCCTCTCAAATAGCCTAGGAAATCACACAATTATATCAATGGCTACAAAGTCTCAAAGAAATGAAAGTGAACAGATCATGTGACATCAACCAAGGCATCAGAAAAGAAACAGCTCTGTCAAACCTGCAAAGTCCTCCTGACTAACATCTGGGGGAGAGTGCCAATATTGGAAGAGCTGTCACACAGACCAATCTGCCTGACAAAGTCATACTCAGGGAATCACACCTGACAGACAATGTCCTGGACACCCCCATCACCATCCCTGTCCCACAAGCAGGACAGACCAAACAGAGATGGCAGCACAATGGCATACAGTCAGAAGGGAATTGCCTGGTAATCCTCAACATTGACTCCGGACCCCAAAAAGTCTCATGGTTTCAAGTCAACCTCCTGCTGATTCCCACTTACCATCTCCATCAGCTGAATCAGTACGACTCCATGTTGAACAACACTTGGAAGAAGCGCTGAGAGTGACAACGGTGCAAAATTTACTCCAGGTTGGGATTTCAGTGTCCAACACCAAGACTGGCTCAGCAGCAGCACTTCTGATTGAACTGGTCAGGTCCTGAAGGACATAGCTACTAGACTGGTTCTGCAACAGGTGATGAGAGAATCAACAAGAGGGAAAAACATAGTTGACCTTATCCTTACCAATCTGCCAGCTGCATCTGCATCTGACCGTAGCACTATCAGTAAGAGTGACCATCAGACAGTCCTTGTGGAGACAAAGTCCAACCATAACAGTGAGAATACCATCCATTGTGTGGTGTGGCACTACCTCCATGCTAAATGGGACAGACTTCAAACAGATCGAACAACTCAAGAGTGGGCATTCATGAGGCACTGTGGGCCATCAACAGCAGCAGAATTGTATTCCATCACAATCTGTAAACTCAGGGCCTATGCATATGCCTCACTCAACCATTACTATGAAGCCAGGGGATTAACCCTAGTTCAATGCAGGTGCAGAAGGGCATGGCAAGGGTGGTACCAGGCGTACCGAAAAAATGAGGTGCCAACCTGGTGCGGCCACCAAACAAGACTACTTGCGAAGCAAGCAGCATAAGCAGTGGGTGAAAGTCGAAGCTAAGCAAACCCACAGCCAATGTATCAGCTCTAAGCTCTGCAGTCCTGCTACATCCAATCATGAATGGTGGTGGACAATTAAATGACTCACTGGAGGCAGCTGCTCCACAAATATCCCATTCTCAATGATGGAAGAGCCCAACGCCTCAGTGCAAAAGATAAGGCTAAAGCACTCACAGCAATCTACAGGCAGAAGTGCAGAGTGGATGATCCAACTCCAGTGGTCTCCAGCATCACAGATGCCAATTCAATTCCCTCCCTGTGATATCAAGAAACTGTTGAAGACACTGGATATTGCAAAGGCTATGGACCCTGACAAGATCCAGCAATAGTACTGAAGACTTGTGCTCCAGAACTTACCACTCCACTAGCCAAGCTGTTCCAGTACACTTACAACACTGGTACCTATCCAACAATGTGGAAAATTGACAGTTGTATGTCTTGTAAATAAAAAGCAGGACAAATCCAACCTGTCCAATAACTGCTCCATCAATCTACTCTTGGTTATCAGTAAAGTCGTAGTCAGAGTTGTAGAGCTGTGCGCATGGAAACAGACCCTTTGGTCCAACTCATCCATGCCGACCTGATATCTGAAATTAATCTAGTCCCACTTACCAGCACTTGACCCATATCTGGCTAAACTTGTCCTCTCCATATACCCATCCAGATGCCTTTAAAATATTGTAATTGTACCAGCCTCCACCACTTCGACTGGCAGCCCATTCCATTCATGAACCACAGTCTGCACGAATAAGTTGCCCAAAGGTCCTTTTACAATCGTTCCTCTCACCTTAAACCTACGCCCTCTAGTTTTGGACTGCATTACCCCTGGGGAAAAGACCTTAACTATTCACCCAGCCCATGCCCCTCATGATTGTATAAACCTCTATAAAGTCACCCCTCAGCCTCCAGAGAAAATAGCCCCAGCCTATTTAGCCTTCAACCTTGGCAAGACCACACCTGCAAGTTAACCCCCAAGCCAATCACCATCCTGACTCGGAAATATATCACTGTTCCTTCACTGTCACTGGGTCAAAATCCTGTAATTCCCGCTCTAATGGCATTGTGGGTCAAGAAGGCAGCTCACTATCATCTTCTCTAGGGCAGGTAAGGAGGGGCAACAAGTGGCCAGCCAGTGATGCCGACATCTCACAAATAAAAAACATCAAATGCCATTACATTTGCCAGCTAATATTTATCCCTCCAATGCCATCACTAAAAAGCACTGTGCTTATTATCACAATGCTGTTTATGGAAACTTGCAGTGTGTAACTTGACTCTGTTTCCTACATTGAAATCATGACTACTCTTCAACATTACTAGGTTGGTCATGATGCATCGTGTGACACTCTCAGGGTGTATAAATGCAAATGCATTCTTTCTCTATAACTTCACAGAAGTGGAGATTCTTGACTAAGTTCACTCACCAGTTAAAATTAAACTCAAGAAATACATCGAAATCTTTGGATGAGACTCTAAGGGCTAAATAGCCGACTCCAAAGTTAACATTTCCAATTATCCCTGGGCAGCCCTCTAATGTTTGCCATGATTTGGAGGTACAGGTGTTGGACTGGGTGGACAAGATCAGATGGTAGAGAACACCAAGTTATAGTCCAGCAGATTTATTTGAAATCACAAGTTTACAGAGTGCTGCTCCTTCACCTGATGGCGGAGGAGTGTTCCAAAAGCTTTGTATTTCAAAAAAACTGTTGTACTGTAACCTAGTGTCGTCTGACTTCTGAACTCATGATGTCTCATGAGCCTTTCATGACCTCAATCTGTTCTGTTTAACAGTGTACTACAGTCTACACCTGCTGTCTAGTTACTGGCAAAAGCATGTAGACAGCACCTCCCAAACCCACGACCACTCCCATCGAGAAGGACAGGGACAGCAGGTACTTGGGAACACCACCACCTGCAAGTTCCCCTCGAAGCCACCCACCACCCTGTCTTGGAAATATTCTGCCGTTGCTTCACAGTCGTTGGGTCAAAATCCTGGGATTCCCTCCCTACTGGCACTGTAGGTCAACCCACATCAAATGGACTGCAGCAATTAGCTCACCACAACCTTCTTAAGAGCAAATAGGGATGGCCTATCAATGCTGGACAGCAAGTGATGCTCAAGTCCCATAAATGAATAAAAAGTGTAATTACAGTCTCAGCCCTTTTTATCTGTTTGGCACAGTGACTTGTGTAATCCAAATTATTCAAGCTCTCCTATGGAGAATAGGCTATTTCTGAATATTCTGTCAACTATCTTAACTGTAACACTAAACAAGAAGACATAAAAAAGAATTAAAAATGGCAATGGATAGAAAAAATGCATGCAGATTGAAAGGGAGTGACAAATCCGTACAAAAAGAGTTAGTAAAACAGATAGACATAAGAATGTGAAAAGCAGTTTACTGAGAGAGAAAAAGTCAAGTCGACACTTGAAATACAAGAGAAACAAAGGCATAAATATACAAGACCAAAGAACAGGCTTTCTTCAGACTGCAGAGGGCGATACACTTGAGAGAAATAAAACAGAAAATGACCTGAGCATAGGTCAGCTAACAATACCTCGCTTTAGGTGCCACCTATCTGAGCCATTTTATTGCCTGTTGTCAGGCTGTGTGTTCAATATCCAGTTTTAGATATTCTCTCATTTCCTCATTGGGAACATTAGAAACATCCTTGGGTACCTTTGGACCTCACCACAAATATTGCAGCCTGACCAATGATTCCATCCCCTTCCCAAGCTGTTGTCTTGGTCTAAATCAGACATTTTGCAACCTGTGTCCTGCAACCCAAGAATCAGTGTCTGACCACATGCCATCTCTATTATAGCAAATACCTAACTCTGTGACTTCATCCTTCTCCATCCCACTTAAGCTGAAATAATTGTCCATGTTTGTGTCACCGCCACACTCTTAATGTTTTCCAGGCAACTCCCATCCCACAACTTTTATAAAGTCAGCTCAACCAAAAAGCGTACTGCTTGTACTTTATACTGTATCAAGTCCTATTTACCTATCAACTTTGCCCTCACTGACTTAATTGGTTGTTATGTGTCCAATCCATCAAGTTTAACATTCTTCACAGAATCTTAGAATGACACAGGGTAAAGGAAGGGCACCTGGCTCATCATGCCAGCTGCTTATCCAATTAATCCCTGTCCCCTGCTCTTTCCTCATGGCCCTTGAAATTCTTATAGAAATATTTAAATACAGTCAGTTCTGATATAACATAGTTTCATTCTCAAGCGATTTCACATTATAAGAAAATCGCACAAAAGCTCCACCATTTAAACTAATGGTGCGGCAATCACGCTCTGGCCAGTACAGGTAAGGAAAGTTGGTATTCTACAAATAATGGTCTAAATTCTTCAATCGCATTAAAAGCAATTAGTGTTGAAGAAGCACATGTTGTAGCACAACTGACTGTACTCACATCTCCCAAACCAATTCCAGCTATGCTCTTCATTGACAAGACTCTGACTTACATACACGAAGGCGCCTACCACCTCAAAGGAGACCTCTGTGCTCGGCCAAACTGTTAAGTTTCCAGACTGATGCTTTATTCTCCTTGGGCACATGGCTTTGAACCTTGCGTCCATTTAAAGCAACTTTATTTTAAGTCAATTCACACTGGAACTGACCCAGCACAGTTTTCAAATAAAGAGATTTCAATATAACCTGTCGAGAAACAGTAGAAACCTATATTTGCAGTCTTAATGGAGGCAAATACTTTGGTGGAAAGCATCTGTGAACATGAAGCCACTGCTGTACCCTTTCCATCAATTCACAGTTGATGTAAACAGCTTCAACTTTAAAGTCTTTCAACTTGCAACTAGATGATTTCAAACATCAGGCTGAATGCAATGTTAGATTAGAAGTGTTTCATAGGCAATGCTACCTCTATTGCCCGGGTTGAAGAGACTCCCAGCTAAGCTGCTTTGGAGTCTCCTGTGTATTGCAGAAATCCTGCAGTGTGGAAATATAACTAAACTAATCCTGCACTAAGCTTCCTGTTTCCATAATTGATGGAATAAATTTTTCAATACATGCTCTGCAAGACTGAAACTTGACTTCAAACTCAAATTACTCCTCAGCTATATAAACATTTGGTTGGGATATTTTTATAATTTAAATGCTTTTCAGAGGTTGAGAAGGTCATCAAAGGCATCCAATTAAATTCAACAGCAGACTGAATTACAGGACGTTTCAGCACTGGGAGCAACCTTTCAGCTCAACATAGCTGATATCTTTTGGAATGATTTCAATCCCATCTTCTCACTGCATCTCTTCATCCCATGCTTTGGTTTCTGAAATGACTGATAACTTATTCCAGATGTCTATTAACTTCTGAAATCAATTATCTGAAAGATTTATCCAGACTGATTTTGTCAATCGCTTCATGAATTAAAAGATTTCTAACAGATAGAACTTAGAGTGTTACAGCGCAGTGCACGGTCTTTCGGCCCTTGATGTTGCACTGACCTGCAAAACCAATCTGAAGCCCATCTAACCCACACTATTCCATTATCACCAATATGTTTATCCAATGACCATTTAAATGCCTTTAAAGTTGGCCTCGCAAGAGATCGGAAGCCATCTCTAGCCAATCTCCATTATTCTCCGAGGTCGAGTGTCCAGCAGATTCTGTAGAGTTGTGCAATGCAAAATGCAAAGATCAACAGAGGAAATCAGTGGTTGCATTCCTGTCACTGAGAAGCTCCATGTTTGAGTCTCACTCCAGCAATTATAACATGGCTAAACACGTCAATTATGGAAAGTTCCTTCCAGTGTGCTTGTGGAAGGTGGTAAGAGTGGAAAGGTCCTCTGGCTGGCCATGCTTCATAAAGATTGGTGCGTGTTAAGCCGTAGACTCAATGACAGGCAAGTGACTTGTTTCAGAAGAATCCCAATGGGGAAACAGTTCTAAGTTGGTACATCATATGGCACAAGGTGAGAGAAGAGAAAAATATTATCAAGAAGTCTCCTGTTTTCAGACAAGTACATGTCTGAAATGATACAGGTTTGCACCGCAGAATGATGCCAAAAGGAAAATACTGAAAACTTTAAATATAAACATAAAAGAGTGGAAACTCTCAGCCTATCAGACACAGTCTGCAGAGAGAGAAACAGAGTTAAATTATTCCTGTATATTTTGATAACCTTTCACTTTGTTTTTCTCTTTACAGAATGACAGACCGAGTGTTTCAAATATTTTCATTTTATATTACAAGAGGGGGCCATTCCATCCATCACACCTTTGCTCAAATTTGAAAAAGCTTTCCATTTTGTCCTTTTTCCTTAGCTGTGCAAATTATTTGGTTTTCAATGTACTCTCCATGGGGCATGTGAGAAACCCAATGTAAGATTTCAACTCCCCTCATTGCAATTATTCTCCTCATTTCTGGTAGATAGATAGAGATGGAAATAAAAAGAAAACTCATTTTAAATTGAATATAGGTCAGTTGTATCAATTCATTGGACCATCTTACGTTTAGCTATAAAAACAGGTAAAAAAATTAAAATTGGAGTGTAAGGATAGGTACATGTTGTACTTTGCTAGAGGCACCAAAGGCCATTCAGTGCATCATTCTTCATTGAAGTCACTCCCACCCTGTGCTCACTCTCACAGACAATTACAAGAGATCTCATGCATTCTATGGGTCCTTCAAGAGAGCTCAAAATACTCTTGAAGATCAATGCTTCAAGCCAAAGAGAGTTGAGGCTGGAGGAAATGGATGTGAAGGGTCAACTATTAATGGGAGTGTCCATATATTGGAAATAATTATTTTTAATAAAATATGTCAATATTCACTCAGAAGAATATTTCTGCATCTACTTCAAACCCTTGCATTCATTGCAGTCCACACCTTAACAATTCCCTGTAATACTAAATGTCCCTGTATCTCCCCTTGGATTCTCTTGTCAATTAACTAACGGCTATGCCCTCAAATGACTGACTATTCTGCTAATGGAAAGCTGTGACTCCTATTTGCTCAAAAGCTTTCATAATTCTTAATGCCCTCATTAATTCTGCTTTTGGATTGTCTACTCTCAGAAGAACAATCCCTTCTTATAAAATCTCTCTTCAATGTTGCAATCCTTTAGCCCCTGGCATCATTCCAGTAAAGCTCATCGGCCCTTCTCAAAGGCCTTGACATCTTTCTGAATATGTAGTGCCATGTGCTGTCCACAGTGTTCCATCTGTAGCTTAGGCAGTGATTAGAATAAAGATTAAACGAAAGATTAGAATAATGTCCCTGCTTTATTTATGCAAAATCAGATTTTGCGACAGGTGATCAGAGTGCTGCAGTGTGAGAATTAATTCAAGAATCCTGCTGAAGAAAGGGTGATGGAAATTGCGACAGTATATCAAGAGAGTCAAAGGTTTAAGAGTAGGTTCTTAGAGTAAGCTATTTTGAAAGGAAAGGTGTAAGTATTCTGCTGCAAATCCATTTAAAATGTTAGTGATGTTTGGTTACTGAAGGAAGAAATTTGGGAATGCCTTGTAATAATGGGAAAGCTTATCTGTGTATTATACATATCAGACAAATTACACATAGATCAGATGTTTACATAACCAATAGCACAACCTCTTCCTATCAGTGCATAAGTAATCCAGATTTTTCTCAGATTTAATTCTTCAGCTGTGTTAAAATAAATAGGTCTATAATAGTACTAAAATGTCCCTGTAATGATTTCTTATAGGTAGCAATTTCTTACGCAAGGTTGAATTAAACTAAGAAACTTGAAATACACAGCAGGGAGAGAGAATCTGAAAAAAAATTACTATTTTCAGGAGTGAGACAAAACCTTAAAATGTTGCTTTTTATGCCAGATGCAAATTGATTTGTTGTGCATTTCAACAGCTTATGTTCAGTTTGGGGGTCACTGAGCTCAGTTGGCCAGATAGAATAACACCGAGAGTGTGAACCTTGTCCTTTTTCTGGCTGAAGCAGGCTCCTTTCTTTCCCTTCCCATAGTCAACTTATTGCATAAGCCATAGTTTGGCAATCTTTAAGTAATCAAGGATGCTATATGGAGAAGAAGATATTCATTCTAGGATCCCAAAGTTTGCATGTTCTTTTCACTTTTTATGATAAAATGCACAATCTGTCTTAATAGTTTTCTTTCAGTGGAAAACTGATTCCTTGCATCCCCCTTTGGGACCATTAAAGTAAGGGCCTCCTAGATCTTGCTCATGAGAATGTGACCTTTAACAGTATCTTTAAAAGCTATGATTGATTTATTGATTATTTCCATGCTGTGCTCAGTGACCGTGTCTTTTTGTTGACAGAGTCACTGATAGGCACTTAGCCAAAGAGTTCCTCTTTAGGATTTTGTTATTAGTTCTGGTGGATTTCTTTTCTATTGTTTTTCATTAAATGAATACTTGGATACATCCTGTGAATATCTGTTACATTTAGCCTGTGAAGGACAGATTTACAGGAGACATGTGTGAGAAAAAAAAATGTCCTTCTTTTGCTATCTCTTGGGATTCAGAATGACTGGTTTCTATTTGTTTTGATGGGTTTTGAGCTGGCCAATAATCCAATATGTGATCTGCAGACTCAGCTACTTGGGGGACAGGTAGTGCTCTGTGAATGAGTTGCTTGAAGGTTTGTATACTCCCTCCAATACTTCGACTTCCCCTCGGCAATTCCGAACAGAGTCTTTTAATGTGTTCAGTGCTTCCCCAAACTAACATTCTCCATTTTCATCAGTCACATTCTCAGGGCTCCCATGAATGGGTAGGCATGTTTGATCTCTTTAGCAATGCTTTGCAGAGTTTCCCCTAAAGCGTTTCAGTTGTCCACTGGGATTCTCCTGCCAGCACAGGATACAGGTACCAGTCAGTGTTGCTGACACAACAATAGAAAAAAGCAGAAGTAACTGGGTTCTGAAGAGCGTACTTGCCTTAGGTCTCTGCAGCAGACACACAATTATATGGCCCACTTAGCACTGCTGATTTTGAAATGCTCTGCACCTTGATGCTGGGTTTAGCTTTGGAGAGGATGCTATTGGATATTTGCCTTTCCTGCCACTGGATTTTGGAAGACCTTGCAAAGGCACAGCTGGTGTTACTCGTTCAGTACTTTGAGGTGCCAGCTGGAGGTTAACCCAATCTCCAAAACATATAGGAGCACAGGGATCAGTGCAGCAGATAAACCATGATATTGGTCATGGGTTTGAGATCCTCAAATTCTCTTTTCCTCTGTCAACCAAAAGCATCTGGTGAATTGAAGTGGTTGTTAGATTTTGTCATTGTTTTAGTCTTCATTGAAAAGGTTCCCAAGCTATTGGAAAACCATCTATATTTTCCTGCATCTTGCTGTTATCTTATTGAACTGAGCAGGTGTTCTGTTCTGGGATTTGGATAAAAGAGGACATTAATTTTCCACTTGTTTAGTGAAAGGCCTATTTGATTATAAGAATAGGAGAAAGAGTTGATATTGACTGGAGCTCAGTTTTTGAGTGAGCGCGCACACAAGTGATATCTGCATATTGAAATTCTGTGGACTGAAGAGTTAGTCTGTACATGGCTTTGGTTTGGTTAAGAGGCCATGTTGGTTGAATTGTTTCTGTCTGTTCTGAAGATTGTTTCCACATCCATGTGTAACTTGCTGTTGGTGAAGTGCACTACTGCAGTGATCTAAATGGAGAAGAGAGTTAGTGTGATGACATAGCCTTACATGATCCCAGTTTTCACTGGGGTGCAACGTATTTACTATTGGAAGTCCGAAGAGCTGCTGGAAACAGGGAGGTGGTGATTTATGAGTAGATCCCAGGCCAGGTTTTCTCACTTCTTACAGTTTCAGACAGGATAACACAAACCAAGAATCTCCCATGAGGAAAGAACCCTTAAACTCATCTAGTTCACTCATGCCCTTCAAAGAAGGAAATCTGCCATATTTACTTGGTTTGGCCCATATGTGACTCCAGACTTAACTACCCTCTGAAATGACATAGACAGCAAATCCAGTCAATGGTAATTTGGAATGAACAATAACTGCCAGCATTGCTGGCCACGTCTACATCCAATACAAGGATAAATAAAAAGAAACAGTTTTCTCGTGTTAACTATCACATTTAAACTCTGATTCTTTTCAATTCAAAACCTTACTATTCTTTAAATGCATTTATTTACTTAGTTTCAATTTGTTCCTAATCAATGTTGCAAAATTATTGCTTGCAGCCTTCCATACTGCCCATTACACTTGAGTAGGTTGTCTCCTGATTAGAGATTAGCTTACAAAGTTACTTTTCTTTGATTAAGCCACAGTGAAATGGCATTTACTGTAAGACCATGTAATTTCAGAGAGAGTGTAAGAGACAGAGAGAGAAAGCGATATGAAGATGTTTTTATGTCACATTTTTCATCACAGTAGGACATCTTTAAAAATCGTACCTTACAGTCAGTGAAGCACTTACAAGGTATATTACAAATTTATTAAATGAAGCAGTCAGTTTGTCCACAAGAGACATTTATAAACTGCAACGTCCTAATTAAGGAGAGACGATATAGTAGTGGTAATGTCACTGAGGCTAGTGTTGCTGTATCCAGAACCCCAGGCTAGTGTTCTGGGGATATGAGTTCAAATCCCACAATGGCAGATGGTGAAATTTGAACTTAATATTGAAACTAAAATCTGGAATTAAAAACATTTAACTTACTGTCATTATTAATGATTTTCAGTGAAACATAATCTGCTCTCCTTACCTGGTTTGGTCCATATGGGATTCCAGAGACACTCAGTTCAAGGGCAATAAATGCAGGCTTAGCCAGTGATACTCACATCCAACAAACAATGCAAACTATGTTTTTAGTGAGTTTTAATGTTACAAATTATGGTCAGAACTTACCTGCTTCTCTTTGAATAGTACCTTGGGAGCTTTTACATTCATCCAAGAGAACAAAAAGAGCCTGTGTACTCTGTACCTAGATTATAGAACCAAGTGGCTAGAGTGGGATTTGAACCGCCAAAACTTTCTGATTTCATTGAACTGAAGCATCCATGAAAGACACAACACGGTTACTTCCATACCCACCACTCTTATCAATCGGAAGGAAGGAGACACCAACTAGGTAAACAATTGTTGGAATTACAAGAACATACATCAAAAAAGAAACACACTTTAACAAAATATAACCCAAGGAATATAGCTTCACAATCCAACAAAATTACTCCAAGGAATTCTCATTAAAACTCTGAATGAGTCTGCTCAACAACTCTGAACAATGAGCAGTGCTGTTTGGAGAACTCAGTCATCCAGACCAGCTTTGATGACCAGCGGTTGCAAATCCAGATGAGGAATGCATCGATAGCCCTAAGCTGGAAAGGGGGAGATCAGCCAAGGTAACTTCTCCTGGCTGTGCTGCTGAAACTGCTAAGTAAGATGGCAGCTCTTTGGGGAGAGCCACTATCTGAAATAGATGGCAGCCTTGGTAGTAAAAATATGGTCTAGGTAACTACTACTTGCTGAAGCAGTACTGCTGCTCACCTCCAGACTGGCTGACAGGACCCTTCCTCCCTCAAAATCTGGACACGGCTGTCAGACATGGGAAGGTGCTCAGCTCTGAAGTCAGCTAAAACATAGAACATAGAACATAGAACAGTACAGCACAGAACAGGCCCTTCAGCCCATGATGTTGTGCCGACCACTGATCCTCATGTATGCACCCTCAAATTTCTGTGACCATATGTATGTCGAGGAGTCTCTTAAATGTCCCCAATGACCTTGCCTCCACAACTTCTGCTGGCAACGCATTCCATTCTCTCACAACTCTCTGTGTAAAGAACCCGCCTCTGACATCCCCTCTATACTTTCCTCCAACCAGCTTAAAACTATGACCCCTCATGTTAGTCATTTCTGCCCTGGGAAATAGTCTCTGGCTATCGACTCTATCTATGCCTCTCATTACTTTGTATACCTCAATTAGGTCCCCTCTTCTCCTCCTTTTCTCCAATGAAAAAGTCCGAGCTCAGTCAACCTCTCCTCATAAGATAAGCCCTCCAGTCCAGGCAGCATCCTGGTGAACCTCCTCTGAAACCGCTCCAAAGCATCCACATCTTTCTTATAATAGGGTGACCAAAACTGGACACAGTATTCTAAGTGTGGTCTAACCAAAGTTTTATAGAGCTGCAACAAGATCTCATGGCTCTTAAACTCAATCCCCCTGTTAATCAGATGCCCAAGAAATAATGAGAATTGTCCCAACATATAGACTTACACTCTAAAGACAGAAGAGAACCTTCAAAGTACCACTTCTGTTTCATCTACCCATCCTTCTTGTTGAATCTCACAGCTGTATTTCAGTTGATGACCAGTTCTAAGGTGCCATACATTCACATCCCCTGGAACATGGATTCTAGCTGTCTCGAATACTTTCCAGAGACACAGGAACATAGAACTTAGGATCAGGAGTAGACCATTTGATTCTTCAAACTTGTTCCACCCTTCCGTGTCATCAAACTTTCTCTGGCTATAGTCTCAGCTCTACTTTTCTATCTGAATCCCATAACCACTGATGCTCTTGTCTGCTAAAAATCTACTTAACTTTAGTCATTAATACATTTAAAGATTCAAGCTCCATCGTGACAGCTGGTCGAATTTCGATTCAGCTAATGGAATCTGGAATTCAAAGTTAGATCAGTAATGGTGGCCATCAGTTATCATAAAATCCCACTGAGCTCACTAATGTCCTTTAGGGAAGGAAATCCACCATTCTTGCCTGGTCTGACCTACATGGCAGTCCTGACCAGGTAAGAATGGTGGTTGACTCTTAATCTACTTCTGGGCAGCACAGTGGCTCAGTGGTTAGCACTGTTGCCTCACAGTGCCAGGGACCCAGGTTTGATCCCAGCCTCAGCAACTATCTGTGTAAAATTTGCACACTCTCCTTGTGTCTGCATAGGTTTCCTCCTGGTGCTCCAATTTCCTCACACAACCCAAAGATGTGCAGGTTATGTGGATTGACCATGCTAAATTGATCATAGTGTCAAAGGATGTGTAGGCTGAATGGATTAGTGATGGAAAATGCAAGGTTACAGGGATAGAGTCGTGGGGCTGGATCTGGGTGGGATGCTTTTCGAAGGGTCACTGTGGACTTAATGGGTTGGTGGCCTGCTTCGACACTGTAGGAATTCTGTGATCCAATGGAATGGGTCTAGCAAGTCATTCATTTCAAGAGCAGTTAGAAAGAGGTTACGAATGCTGGCCTTCTCAGTAATGTATCCTGTGAAAGGGAAAACATAAGTACAAGGAACTGATAATTAGAAAAATGAATTCTACATTAAATCAGGTACAGAATGCTGAACGTAAAGAGAGGTAAGGAAAGACTGAATTAGAAGAGGAGAAAAGACAAAAGGAATAAGAAAAACAAAAGTTTATAAATCTCTGACAACAATTAAAATTTGAAGGAATGGTCATCCATAAATTGTGGAAGTTTATGTTTCAGTGCTACAGAGATTTAGCATTAGTAATGAGCAAACTTGTGTTAATAGGTTGCTTAGGTTGAAATGGAAAACCCTGAATATTTTGTGGTGAATTTAGTCCACATACAGAATATCCATACAGGAACTTCACAGCTTTCAGCACATTTAACTGGGGAACCAGATGGCAAGATGCTATTTTTGCATAATTTTCTTAGGTGCAATAGTTTTGGACAGCAATGTCCAGAGTTGTGAGTAGATCAAGCACTTGCTTGGAAGTTGCTTCCTGATCTGTGTATTCATAACTTCCAGCCTTGTCGTCAGTTTTACCGTCAATTCTGGCTCATGGGATTTGAATATTGTTAGAACTTTGAAAAAAAAACGAAGAATCAACTTGGCATTTCTCTTTACTTGGTCAGGTTTGTTTTCGTTTATCACAGAAGACTAGAATTTATTTTCTCTAAAGAATATTTGTTCGTGCCTGTGTGATTTTGTTCGGTCAGGGAAGTGTAAACCACTCTATGAGCATCTGAATGCAATGGTCCAAGTTAGCAGTCGCAAAATAGCATAACATTCTCTTTTTTTTTGTTGCAGTGAATAGCATGATGGATCATTGAGACTAAATAAAAGGATTACAATTTAATTGAGGGTTTCTTTTCCTCATCAGCTGCCTGATACTTTATCATTGTCGAACCGAAATGTGTTCTCAATTGCGATCAGTGAATTCTGAATTTAAGAAATGCTGCGAGTCTTCATTTGAGGAGCAAACACTACACTACGTTTTTGTGTTAGCAACAGCATGGTGAGAGAGCAAAACATTTGTGGTCTCCCAGTAAAGGCTTGCTACTCAGTCATAGCTTTACTTCCTTTGTTCAAAGAAAGGAGTGATGATCCATCCCCTGCTGCTTTCATTATTATGCCCTTTGACATATCATTTTAAACCTACTGTGCCCACCAATAATTGCATTATGTGCAGTCCTGGCTCAATATCAAGTAGGTAAAAATAATGACTGCAGATGCTGGAAACCAGATTCTGGACTAGTGGTGCTGGAAGAGCACAGCAGTTCAGGCAGCATCCGAGGAGCAGTAAAATCGACGTTTCGGGCAAAAGCCCTTCCTGATGAAGGGCTTTTGCCTGAAACGTCGATTTTACTGCTCCTCGGATGCTGCCTGAACTGCTGTGCTCTTCCAACACCACTAATCCAGAATCAATATCAAGTAGGTTATTGGAGGTGAAACTTGGCATCAGGTGGGCACCCACTCTGCCAAACTTGAAACGTACATCATTACAGAGGAAACTAGGTCAGTCATGTGGAAAGGGAAGGGCAGGAGAGAAGACAATGTGCATTCAAAAATGGTGTTACATCTTACGTTGAAATTATTGTAATTGGGAACTGTTTTGAATATTTGGCTGCAAATCTGCAATCTTGCCTGTGAAATAAGTTTCAGGGTTTCCAAGTGAATCCCGTTATCCTTTATCGCACTCGGTTGGATTGTACTCAGGTTTCGTGTTTATGAAACCCATCAGGTTTTATATAAAGTAAAATATTGCTTTATTTAAATAAAATGGTTTCAAATGGGAAGACCGAAGCCAGGAATTCACAGTAGTTTAGTTAATGGAGCTGCTGCCTAGTAGGTACCTGCTGGAGTTCAGAAGAGTGAGGGGGATAACATAGAAATCTATAAAATTCTAACAGGACTAAACAGGGTAAATGCAGGAAAAATGTTCCAGTGGTGGGGAATCCAGAATCAGAGGTCACATTCTAAGTATATGGGATAAACCATTTAGAACTGAGATGACAAGAAACCTCTTCAGCCTGAGAGTGGTGAGCTTGTAGAGTTCACCACCACAGTTGAGGCTAGTATGTTGTATGACCTCAAGAAAGAGTTGGCTATCGCACTTGGGGCTAAAGAGATCAAATGATATGAAGAAGGAAGCAGGAACAGGCTATTGAATTGGACGATCAGCAATGTCCATAATTTATTGGCAGAACAGGCTCGAAAGCCAAATGGCCTACTCCTGCTCCTTTTTTTAAATTTTTCTATGTTTAGTTTAGCCTATGCACCAGAAGGCTATCACTTCAATCTTTGGTGTCTGCTGAGTTAGGTGATCTCAGCAGGACTGGTTTAGTTGCCCTTATCATCCCAGCATTAAGGTGGGAAAAAGAATCAACCAAGTTTCCCACTCTACAAGTACTGGGCATTTAGACGAAGCTATAATCAGATTTAGCTCCGAGCTCAGATTTAGGTCCTATATCTAGTAGTCTACTACATGAGGTTTATACTCACACATGAAGAATAGTCATTTGAGCAAAGTAATACACAACGGCTGGTAACAGCAGGTATTAGTGTCTCGAAAGAGCTGACAACAAAATAAAAGGCCATATATTTCATTTCTAGTCCTGCCCAATATTTATAAATGGTTATGGTATATATTCTTCAATAAGTTAAACAGCAAATGGAAGGCCACTGCAGCAGAGAATGAGATTCAGTGCTATGCTTCCCAATAATAGAAGTGATGGTATATGTACGAAGAAAGGATTTAGGAGCAGAAGTAAACTGTTTGCCCACCTGAGCCTGTTCCGACATTTAATACAATCATGGCTAATCTGGTTGTGTATTCAATTCCGCTTTCTGATCTACCGTCCAAAAACATTTACTCCTTTGACTATCAAAAATGGATGATATTGTTGTGTTCTGCTCTATTTCAGCCAGTCCAAGACTGGTCAAGTGCATAATTTCAAATAATAAAACAATATTTGACCACATTATTTGTAGCAAAGATCCACATCAGCAATTTATTTAATGTTGGTGTCTTCTCCACCTTATCCAATTCTAGTTTCTCTTTCCATTTATCTAATTCTGGACTCTCTTTTCATTTTATCTACTGCTGCTACTTTCTCCTTCACTTTATCTAAACTTGCTCTCTGCCTCCACTTTATTTAATACTGCTCTGTTTCTCTAGCTTCTATTTAAGACTGATCAGCACACTTAGAACCTCTCAAACAGTAAGTTAAGATCCTATCCTTATTGTCCATGAAAATCAGAGAAAGATCTCTTTGTGAGCACTCATTTCTGTGAAGTCTCATTTCTATACAACACTGAAGGGATTAGTTTCTCAGAGCATTTGCCAATCATAGTGAAGGTAAGGTTTATTCTTTTTTTTTGTTAATTAATTTGCAGTTGAAGTCCCAGGCCCCTCTGCCTCCACATCCTGTGGGTTACTATAGCAACTTCATAGAATTTCTGATTGCTGCCAGGCTATTGTAATACAAATGAAGAGGAATCGCAGTGCTGCATTTTGATTATCTATTTAGAATCCCATTGGGAGCAGCTCTGTGCAGTCTGACTGCTGACAAAATCTGACTGTTGACTGGTTGACGTAGCATTTTTATGAAGTGTGAGTCCATATGAAACAAAACCTTCTTTGGCTCTATTTTTGCTGCTTGGCTGACGATATTACTTGGATTGATCTGATTTAATCCCATTCACCAAAAAGCATATTTTAAAAATTCCAACTTGCTTATATGGAGCCGCATGTGTTAAAATTATTTCAGTAATTCCTAAAATTGTTGCCCAGTAGGAGTTAATCAGAGCAGCAAAATATCAAGTTCAGACTCTTATCCACACTAAGTTCGCTGATCTTAGGCATTGTAGGGCTAAAATGCTAGAGTTGGCCTTGAGCCATCTTAATTTGGGTTACTATCTATCAACTGACTTTCCAAAACATGAGTACACGTGGATATAGTGTTCAAACAGGATTGGCTTCGATCCCTTATGCAATGAGTACATTGATCAACAATTGTCACTATTTAGATTTAGATTAGTGGCGTTTCCATGGAATCACACAAGTAGAGTAACATTGAAGCTGGTTTGAAGGAAAATTATCTGGAGGAAAAATTCTGAAGGGATATTTTTGAGTGAGCCTCTGAATGCAGACTATTCACAGATGCTGTAAAGCTCCATCAGTAATCTCGTCTTGAGGCAGCATCCACGATGGTCACGTAGTCAGGTTAAGGATTGATGTTGTTATAATTGGATTAAATGTAGTCATACCTTCATTTGGCAAACCAGCCACACACAGCAGGACAGGGGATCCCAGGATTAACCAAGAGTAACAGCAGTTTATCTCACCTCTTCATTGACAGCCTGCTTCAGAGTAGTGTTGCATTGAGCAAGTGCTACTTCTTATTGTTTTAAATAGTCACTGAATGAAAAATGGCCCATAGATGGTTGCCTGGAATGTAGAAACAGGGGTAGGCGAATGAGTCCTTTGAGCTGGTTACAATAATCTGTAATTAATTGATGTCTTAATTTGATTTACCTGTCTCCAGCTCCTGTACTTCCTGAGCCAAAATCCAGCAACCTCAGTTTTGAAATTTTCAGTGAAACAGTTGTTTAATCTTTCAAAATTTGAAAAATGCTGCCATCTGTTTACTTCACCTGATTTCTCTTTTCAATTCCCGACAGTCAGACCCCAAAGCGTTGAGGTTCTTGAGAGGATTACAGGACTTGATAGTGTAAAGAGGGCGGAATCTTAATGGGGAGAAAGTGAGGTCTGCAGATGCTGGAGATCAAAGTTGAAACTTTATTGCTGGAACAGCACAGCAGGTCAGGCAACATCCAGGGAACAGGAGATTTGACGTTTCGGGCACAGGCCCTTCTTCAGGAATGAGCAGAGAGTGTTCAGCAGGAGAAGATAAAAGGTAGGGAGGAGGGACTTGGAGGAGGGGCGTTGGAAATGTGATAGGTGGAAAGAGGTCAAGGTGAGGGTGATAGGTCGGAGTAAGATGGAGGCGGAGAGGTCAAGAAGAAGACTGCAGGTCAGGAAAGCGGTGCCGGGCTGGAGGGATTCGGCTGAGACAAGGTGGGGGGAGGAGGGATGAAGAAACTGGTGAAATCCAAGTTCATCCCCTGTGGTTGGAGGGTTCCCAGTCGGAAGATAAGACGCTCCTCCTCCGACCGTCGCGTTGTTGTGGTTTGGCGGTGGATGAGTCCAATGACCTGCATATCCTCGGTGGAGTGGGAGGGGGAGTTGAAATGCTGTGCTACAGGGTGGTTGGGTTGGTTCGTCCGGGTGGCCCAGAGGTGCTCTCTGAATCGCTCCGCAAGTAGGCGGCCTGTCTCCCCAATATAGAGGAGGCCACACCGGCTGCAGCGGATGCAGTAGATGATGTGGGTGGAGGTGCAGGTGAATCTGTGGCGGATATGGAAGTTTCCTTTGGGGCCTTGGAGAGAAGTGAGGGGGGAGGTGTGGGCGCAAGTGTTGCACCTCCTGCGGTTGCAAGGGAAGGTGCCGGGAGTGGAGGTTGGGTCGGTGGGGGGTGTGGATCTGACAAGGGAGTTGCGGAGGGAGTGGTCTCTACGGAAAGCTGATAGGGGAGGGGAGGGAAATATATCCTTGGTGCTGGGGTCTGTTTGGAGGTGGCGGAAGTGACGGCGGATGATGCGCTGTACATGGAGATTGGTGGGGTGGTAGGTGAGGACCAGTGGGGTTCTGTCCTGGTGGCGGTTGGAGGGGCGGGGCTCAAGGGCGGAGGAGCGGGAAGTGGAGGAGATGCGGTGGAGGGCACCGTCGACCACGTCGGGGGGGAAATTGCGGCCCTTGAAGAAGGAGGCCATCTGTGTTGTACGTATTTTGAACTGGTCCTCCCACGCCCTCCACCTCCTCCAGGATTTCCGCTTCCCCGGTCCCCAACGCCTCATCTTCACCATGGACATCCAGTCCCTGTACACCTCCATCCCCCATCACGAAGAACTCAAAGCACTCCGCTTCTTCCTTTCCCGCCGTACCACCCAGTACCCTTCCACCGACACCCTCCTTCGACTGACCGAACTGGTCCTCACCCTGAACAACTTTTCTTTCCAATCCTCCCACTTTCTCCAAACAAACGGAGTGGCCATGGGCACCCGCATGGGCCCCAACTATGCCTGCCTCTTCGTGGGGTATGTGGAACAATCCATCTTCCGCAACTACACTGGCCCCACCCCCCATCTTTTCCTTCGCTACATTGATGACTGTATCGGCGCTACCTCGTGCTCCCACGAGGAGGTTGAACAGTTCATCCACTACACTAACACCTTCCACCCCGACCTCAAATTCACCTGGACAGTCTCGGACTCCTCCCTCCCCTTCCTAGACCTTTCTGTTTCTATCTCAGGCGACCGAATCAACACGGACATCTACTACAAACCAACCGACTCCCACAGATACCTGGACTACACCTCCTCCCATCCTGCCCCCTGTAAAAACGCCATCCCATTCTCCCAATTCCTTCGTCTCCGCCGCATCTGCTCCCAGGAGGACCAGTTCAAAATACGTACAACACAGATGGCCTCCTTCTTCAAGGGCCGCAATTTCCCCCCCGACGTGGTCGACGGTGCCCTCCACCACATCTCCTCCACTTCCCACTCCTCCGCCCTTGAGCCCCTCCCCTCCAACCGCCACCAGGACAGAACCCCACTGGTCCTCACCTACCACCCCACCAATCTCCATGTACAGCGCATCATCCGCCGTCACTTCCGCCACCTCCAAACAGACCCCAGCACCAAGGATATATTTCCCTCCCCTCCCCTATCAGCTTTCCGTAGAGACCACTCCCTCCGCAACTCCCTTGTCAGATCCACACCCCCCACCGACCCAACCTCCACTCCCGGCACCTTCCCTTGCAACCGCAGGAGGTGCAACACTTGCGCCCACACCTCCCCCCTCACTTCTCTCCAAGGCCCCAAAGGAAACTTCCATATCCGCCACAGATTCACCTGCACCTCCACCCACATCATCTACTGCATCCGCTGCAGCCGGTGTGGCCTCCTCTATATTGGGGAGACAGGCCGCCTACTTGCGGAGCGATTCAGAGAGCACCTCTGGGCCACCCGGACGAACCAACCCAACCACCCTGTAGCACAGCATTTCAACTCCCCCTCCCACTCCACCGAGGATATGCAGGTCATTGGACTCATCCACCGCCAAACCACAACAACGCGACGGTCGGAGGAGGAGCGTCTTATCTTCCGACTGGGAACCCTCCAACCACAGGGGATGAACTTGGACTTCACCAGTTTCTTCATCCCTCCTCCCCCCACCTTGTCTCAGCCGAATCCCTCCAGCCCGGCACCGCTTTCCTGACCTGCAGTCTTCTTCTTGACCTCTCCGCCTCCATCTTACTCCGACCTATCACCCTCACCTTGACCTCTTTCCACCTATCACATTTCCAACGCCCCTCCTCCAAGTCCCTCCTCCCTACCTTTTATCTTCTCCTGCTGAACACTCTCTGCTCATTCCTGAAGAAGGGCCTGTGCCCGAAACGTCAAATCTCCTGTTCCCTGGATGTTGCCTGACCTGCTGTGCTGTTCCAGCAATAAAGTTTCAACCAGAATCTTAATGGGACCTGAGCAAAGTGGGCAATGCCAAGACATGTGGCAGAGTCAGGCGAGAAGTCTGGCGAGGCCCAGGTTAATGTTGACAGCCTCTCACCCCCATCTTTTACACTTTTCACAAGCGGCATGGTGAGATACTGTCTGGTCAGTGGCAGTTGCTAATTGAGAGATATAATCAATTATTACAATCCTTGTTGACAGCCCAGTGTGTACCTTATTGGTATTAGTTATATTATTATGGCAAACACACCAACCGTCATGAAAACCCACCACAGAAACCAGAGAGGGGCCATGGTGAGCTCACTGCTTCCTCTGAATGATCTGCATCTTATCTTCGGCCATGAGCACCACACGCATCCTTCCATCACGGACACTGACACTTGACTTTCAGGGAGCCATTGCCATCTTCCTGGCATCTCTCCATTGCTTTGCCAGTGTGCCCCACAATGTCAGACTTGTCTCCTGTGCACATTGGCACTCAGCTACTTTGGGTAAAGTTACCGCATGGGGGCTGGCACTCATTACGCAGCATAGACCAGGCCATCTGTCCGGGATGGTCCCTTGCTTCCTACATGTGTATTTACTGGTGCTGATGTGCATTCCCACTACATGCCTACCTTGCCACACAGGGGTGCCGACTCCAACCTGCAGCATTGATTGTCTCAGTGTGTTGCATCTCCCAGATACCATCAGTGCTGGGGATCTCTCTGAGATATACACTTCTGCGCATACAGAGAGCTGAGCAGTAGGCAGTGCTGAAAGAAGGGAGAGTTTAAGACATCTCAGCAAGTCAATGCTATATACGCACACTGCTACGCCTGGGCCCACATGAGGTAACTGGTGATTAACATTGACTCTCAACTCATTACTGTCCAAGGAAGGATTTCACAATGATTCATCTAGGCCCTACACAGAGACCTGGATAACAACGACATGAAAGGTGGAAAACAAACATTTATTATCAAAATAAACTAATTACGGAAATGTTGGCTGTGGCTTCAGTAGAATTTTCACCTTCTCTGCCTTGCCTGTGCTGCACTGAGCCACCATGTTCCGCAGATGGTACTGGGGAGTCCTGCTCCATTGTAGAGGCCTTTGGCCCTAGAGGTTCATCCAGTTCACCCAGAATTGCCAGGGAAAATTTGACCCTGGTTGGCCTGAACCTTCAAGAGTTGGAGGGGTGCAGGCAGAATGGCAGTGGAGGACCTGTCTACCCCCTGCAGTCTTCCAAGTGAAAACTGCTGAGGGGACCATGTGTGACTCTTCCTTCAGCTGGGTGCCTCCTGGCATCACCTTGTCTTCTTGTCAGGATGGGACACCTGGGCTGGGTTCAATAGAACAGAGGATTTCAAGAAAATGGCAATCATCAGGAAAGTGTCACTGATTCAATTGGTGAAGCTGGAAACTAACAAGCCTACAGTCTTGATGGACTTTAGCCTATGGTCTTAAAAGAAATAGCCAACGTGATAGAAATTGCATTGGTTTTAATTTTTTTAAATTCTCTAGATTTGGGGAAGTTTGAAAAAAGTGAATATCACTCCATTTTTCAAAATGGGAGGGTAACAGATAATAGGCCACCACAGGTCAGTTAGCTTAACATCTATCATAAAGACAATGTTTGAAAAGTTCACAGCAATCAGGCAGAGTTGGCACAGTTTTGTGAAAGAGAATTCATGTTTAACCGATTTATTAGATTCCTTTGAGGAAATAACATGTCCTGTGGATGAAGGGTAGCTGATAAATCTATGGTACTTAGATTTCCAGAAGGCATTTGTTATGGGATCACATCAAAGGTTATTGTGAAAAATAAAAGCTCTTGATGTAGGATGTAACATATTAACATGGATAGGAAATTGGCTCATTCACAGGAATCAGAGCGCAGGCATAAAGGTGTCCTTTTCAGTTTGGCAAGATGTAATGAGTTGTGTCACTAAGCTCAGTGCTGGAGTTTCAGCTTCTTACAGTTTACCCCAATGATTTGGATGAAGGTATGTTTAATAAATTTACTGATGGTACAAGGGTAAGTAGGAAAGGTCTTGGGAAGCAGGGAAATGTGAAATTGTCTATTTTGGCAGCAAGAATAAAAATGAAGCATCTTATTGAATCCCTATAGTGCTGAAAGAAGTCATTTGGTCCATTGAGTCCACACTGACCCTATGAAAAGCAACCTACCCTGACCCTTACCTTATAAACCCACATTTACCAAAGCTATCTCACCTAGCATAGCCAATCTACCTAACCTGCACATCCTTGGACCATGAGAGGAAACCCACACAGACAGGGGAAGAATGTGCAAGACAGTCACCTGAGACTGGAATCAAACCTGGGTCCCTGGCATTGTGAGGCTGCGTGCTAACTGCTGAGCCACTGTGCTGCCCATTTTCTGGTGAGAGATTTCAAAATCCTGAGATGCAGAAGAATCTGGATGTCCTACTGTATGAAATATGATAGATTAAAATTGTGATTCTACATATATCTATGATCAGGCAAGCATGTACCGTTAAGAGATTTAAACAGTGGCATCCTTGTAATATCATGGCAAGTGATATTCTTCTTGGAAATTGTCAACTCCATCTTGAATCGTTACTGCTGAATGTTATAATCCATCAGGAAAGTCATTGTGTCAACCAGCTTGAACCCACACTGTAGCAATGAATGCGATAGAGTTGTCACATATTTCATTGTTCTATAAATAAATCTTTGTACACTTGTTCTCTGTAAGAACCTACTCTTAGTGTTCATGATATGAGAGCTAACATTGCAGTGAAGCCCAAAGAACACACCAGTTAGTATGCAGACACAATAAGTAATTAAGAAAGCTGATAGAATGTTATCGTTTATTGCAAGAGGAATCAAAAACAAAGGTAGGAAGGTTATTTAGGAGCAAATTACTGCAAATGCTGGAATTTGTACAGAAAACAATAAATGCTGAAGACACAGTGGGTCAGGCAGAATCCATGGAGAGAGAGCAAGCTAACTTTTTGGGATCAGTTATTCAGGGTATTAGTGAGACCACATCTAGAGTATCATGCACAGAATTGGTCTCCTTATTTAGGAAGGATGTAAATGCATTTTAGCAGTTCAGAAAAGATTTATCAGTCTAATGTTTGAAATGGGTGGATTGTCTCATGAAGAAAACTTCTGTCTACTGGAGTTAAGAAGGGTAAGAGGCAACTCAGTTGAAGCACATGAGACTCTGAGGTAGATGTGGTAAGGGTATTCTAGAGTTATACAGCACAGAAACAGACCATCTATTTTTATGGAAGAATCTAGGACCAGGGGTTCACTGTTTAAAAATAAGCATTTACCCATTTAAGACAGAGATTAGACAAAACATTTTCTCACAAAGATTTGAACTCTTCTCCTCATAAAGCGGTGGCAGCAGCACTCTTGAATAGTCGATTTCAGATAGGAAAGGGATGAAAGGTTTTTTGGGGATTGGTGGGAATGTGGAGTGGTCAGACTGGTCATAATTTATTGAATGGTGAGCAGGTTTGAGGAGGCTGAGTTGCCAACTCTTCCTTTTAATTTGTGCGTCCATGTTAAAACACAGAGAACAATATGACTCTCATTTAACTACAGTAGTACCTTTACATCCCATTGGACTAAGGGATTATTGGGCACCGGTGGCTCATCAATTGCTTGGCAAGTCTCATGCATCAGTCCCTACTGCCATTCACTTAAAGTGAGACAACTTTCCTGCCATTGAAAAGCAGAAGTGGGGCTTCCTGCATGATTCTCTGTATCTGCCAACCATCTTGCCCATTCCAAAAGGCCTCACAAAATTGCATCAAGCGTAAAATCCTTATCCTTAATTCAGATTGCTCCGTGTTTACCCCCCTTCTGCAGCATTTGCCAGTTTTATGTCTGCACTATTTTTTCAGTTCTCCTTTGGTTCCTTTGTGATTCCATTTGAACCCCGCCCCCACCTGCTGACTTTGAAGATATTCAGCTGCTTTAATCTAGTGAAATGTAATTATTGTCCAAACACAGATAGGGTCTCACCGTTCAAAAGTTTCTCACAAAATATGTCTTACACTCATAGAGACGTAGAGTCATACAGCATGGAAACAAATCCTTTGGTCCAACTCATCCATGCCGACCAAATACCCGAACTAAACTAGTCCTATTTGTTTGCATTTGGCCTGTATCCCTTTAAACCTTTCCTATTCATCTACCTGTCCAACTTAATTTTAAATATTATGATTGTAGCTGCGTTTACCACTTCCTCTGGCAGTTCATCTACATACAAATTACCATCTGTGTGAAAAAGTTTCCCCTTATGTCCCTGTTAAAACTTTCTCCTCTCACATTAAAAATATGCCCCCTAGTTTTAAACTCCCCTACCCTTGGGAAAAGACCATTGATAGTTACCTTATCTATACTCCTCATGATTTTATAAAGCTCCATAAGGTCAATCCTCGAGCTCTTAAGCTCTCGTGAGAAAAGTCCCAGCTTATCCAGCCTCTCTCGATAATTCAAACTCCCCAGTCCTGGTAATATCCTGTAACTCTTTTCCAGACCTTCTCCAACTTAAGAATTTCCTTCCTCCAGCAGGGTGACCAGAACTGTGCATTGTACTCTAAAAGTGGCCTCACCAACATCCCAACCTGATGTCCCAACTCCTATGTTCAGTGGTTTGAGTAATGAAGGCAAGCCTGCCAAACACCCTTCTTTCCCACTTTGTCCACCTGTGATGCAACTTTCAACTATGTACCTGAACCCTTAAGTCTCTCTGTTCAACAACACTCGCCAGGCTTACCATTAACTGTATTAGTCCTGCCCTTGTTCGTCTTGCCAAATTGCAACACTTCACATTTATCCAAATACCAATCTTTCATTTACCTATCCTAACCTTCCTGTACCCATGTCTTTCTCTCATGGGCAGTGCACCCATTCAAGCCATCAGTGCGTCATGATTAGTTAGCTGTTACAAATGGTACAGAGAGGAGGAATCATTATAGAAAGAAGAGGGACAGGAAAGAAAGCAAATTAACCTCCCTTTTAGACAGCACGGTTGAGTCTTCAGGTTTACATTCTCTCTTCAGTTGGAGGGTTCCAATATTAGCAAGAAATAAAGTGAGACTATTCCCCGTAGAGGTGGAAGGAGAAATCAGTCCAATTGTTTGTCTTTTCTCGCTCACGTGTTGCAGACTCCAGCTGTGCCGTTAACTTCACCATTCAAGTGACTAACAGTGGTGGCTTCAGATGACTGAAAGAGAAATAAAACAAACTGATAATAACAACATAATTTGAATCCCCTACCAACCTTAGCATTAACACATGGGGTAATTTGCAACCCAGGTTGAACAAGCTTTAAAAGTAATGATTGACAGGTTTTCTTTCTGTCAAAGTGTGACTGATGGATCATGTGGACAATGCCATCACTCCCACTGTTCACATCACTGCTCTCGGAATGCAGACTTTGATTGGCCACCCTTGTTATTTCCTTCTAAGTGCAGTATTGACATTTTGCTCTTGGAGTTCAAGATTTAGAATATAGTCACATAACAGGAAGTTGCATGTTTGCCAGAGATCAACCAGTCTTGAGAAACAATTGAAAGAGAAATGTCATAAATCTATTGAAGTCTAAAGTGGTTATTTCCATTTTATAACTGAACCATAACTAGTCTCTGATCATACTGAACATGAGTATTGCTGAAAAATACACACCTTCATCAAAACGTTTCATCTTGCACTCATCTGGACATCTTACTAGAATATCATTTAAAGAGGAAGACCAGATGTTATACTGTTAGAGATGAGTGTGTTTATTGGTTGGCAAAATGACTCTAATTGGTAGAGATGCCACCACACACAATGCATCCATTGATGCAATAATAGTTCACAGTCAGTCTTTGTTTGAATTTTAAGCCAGCAGATTGACAAATTAAGGGGAGGATGAGACAACCATGGTTGACAAGGGAAATCAGGGACAGATTAAGCAAATGAAAAAGCATACAATGTGGTGAAGATTGGTGGGAAAATAAAGGATTGGAAAGCCTTTAAAAAACCAGCAGAAGATAACTAAAAAAAGCAATAAGGTGCAGAGAAGATGAAATATAACTTTTTAGAATTAGAGGAATCGAACCCAGGTCCCTGGTGCTGTAAGGCAGCAGTGATAAACATGAGTCACCGTATCACCCATCTGTAGAACTCTTTGTGCAGAGGGCTGTGGAGGACAAGTCACTGAGTGTATTTAAGACAGAGATAGATAGGTTCTTGATCAGCAAGTGGATCAAGGGTTTATGGGGAGAAGGCAGCAAGATGGGAATCACAGCAGCCATGATCAAATGGTGGAGCAGACTCGATGTGCTGAATGGCCTATTCTCTTCGATATCTTATGATCTTATGGTCTTAAGAATTGGTTAGAGCATTACACTGAGAAATGAACCAACAAATGGCTGTCACCGTTGAAGCAGATGGAATGCATGCCCATGTTTTTCACCAGTGCTTCCAACTTCCAGCACTAACAGGTGCAACACACTGTGAGCCCAACTGATAACCCTAAATTGGTTGTCAGCATAGGCTTCACACACTCAAGATTATTTAGCAAATGTTATCCAATTGTAGAATCTCATCCAGTATTGGACATTGTGTTTAAGTTTTACAAGTATGAGCTGTTGTGTATGGTCATTCCTTAATTTATCGTGAACAGCTGAAGAGATATATTGTTTCATGTGATTTGCCAATCCTTGGACATACAGGCTACATACCTGGCTTGTCACTGACACTGAATTCATATACCACATGACTCATTTGTGCAAGAGACAAAATGACACTTTAGCTTGAAGGCAGCATCTTGTTAGTTGCAAACTGTTGTTTATACCGTGTAGTATGAAACAGCTCACTCCACCTCTCACTCCAAACTTTTAGAGATCTTACTTACCTTTCCAAGGTAACCCTGACATAAACAGGGTATTTTTCAGGACTAAGAGTAATGTGTTAGAGTCTTTCATGAGTTTGTGCATGATTACCTTAACCCCAGGTTAAAACCCTTGTAAGTGCTAAATTAATAGAGGTTGTCGGGACTTTGCTATGCATCATTTGGGAAAGTGCACTGATACTTGAGCCCCACTAGTCCTGGCATCACCACAAAAGTTAAGGGATTTAGCCAAATGCCACAAAGTTTATTTGCCTGATAAAATCAGGTTATCAGGAAATACTGATCAGATGCCTGTACATAATATGAACTACTGTATATAACAAACAAATAAATTCTTGCCACAGGTAACAATGACCTATCAACATATAAGAGTCAAAAAGTGTGGCGCTGGAAAAGCACAGCAGGTCCGAGGAACAGGAGAGTTTACATTTCGAGCATATACTCTCCACTATCAATGTATAACTCTATGAGGTGAATCTTCAGCCCCTGTTTAAAATCCTTGCACTCACTTACAGATAGACACACAAACACATCGGTGTTATAGATGGAGGAAAACGAACTGGGAAAGCACAGTTCAATAGCACCAGACCACAGGGTTTGATGTGATGTATTTACATTTCAGGACTTTCTGTTCTCTAATCTCACTTTCATGATCTTTCAGCTCTTTGAAGACGCAGAGGATTTACACATTAATTATTCAGTTTCACAGTCACTGGTTAGAGACAACAGCTTTTTGCGAAAGGTGCAGAAGAATAACTGACTGCTTTCAGGCTTGCTTTGTGCAAGGAGATCGAGTTTCTCCCAGTCTGGCTCTTCGTCTGCCTCTGCTTCATTCACATACACCAGCTCTCCAGCTGCCTGGGCACCAATAAGAGAGTTGCTGACAGGCTGCTGACCTCTGTATCTGCAACAATTGTACAATCAATCAGCATCATGTTGCTGACCAAATTTCATTCTGCATTCAGATATGCCATCTTCTCTCATTTCCCACACTACTTACAAAGCAGTAGTGTAAAAACAGTTCTGAATATACTCAAGTAACTTGGTTATGAAAGGGCAGCAATTCTTTCCTCAGTCCTTGTTAAAACTGACCTTTTTCCATTTTAGCCCGCAATCAAAAATAAAGAAAAATAAATTGATAGAGAAAAACAACCAAGAACTGAGGATGCTTGAAATCAGAAGCAAAAACAAAAATTAATGGGAAAACTCAGCAGGTCTGGCAGCATCTGTGGAGAGAAAGCAGAATTATTGTTTTGGGTCCAGTGACCTTTCTTCAGAAAAATAAACAGATGCTGTTTTTACATGTAGTAAAATTGACTTGAGTAGCCCTAGGTGAAGCCAATCAGTCAGGAATTGTAATCCTGATTTTAATACATATTTGTAGCTTTGATTTCATGCAGTTGAACATGTTGGCAATTCAAACTCCTGACTCATACTGGTATAGCTTCTTGAGAGAGGCACTAAAGACAGGTCACACTGGAAGAGTTGCCTCTCACCGTGATTCAGAACAGAAAGAACGAAAATAAATGAATAACTTGTTCAATCAACAGCAACAAGGTGGCCTCTGTTTGACAATATGCTGTTATGATGAATCAATTGGAACTGCTGTGTGGTATCAATTGTGATATTTACATTGGGCCTCTTGCATCAGCTGACCATCGAACTAGCCCAGTCAAACAGGCTGTTGCAATGAGGGAATAATCTGCCTATCTTGTTCACTAGTAGTTGGCAGCTTCCATTACAAAAAAAATAAAGTTGACCAGATGCCAAGATGAAAGTCTGCCAAGTGTTTTTTTTCCCCTATTTTATGCTTTAATTTTTGTGCAACACAGTATACAATACAACTGGCTCTGTTGCCAAGTTTAAACGGCTTTTAATCAGTGTGTGGGAGATTTTTATTGCAATATATTGTGGGATCATTGGCACTTGTCAGCTAATGGTTTTGTAGCACTTTGTTTCTTCTTTAATCTGACACCAAAGAGCTTGCATTTATATAGCACCTTACACAGCATTGAGAATTGGATCCTATACAATGCATTACATTTCAAAGTGTAGACATTGTTACAATGCAGGAGAATGCAGCAATAAGGTCTTCACCAACTACAATCACATGGAAAGCAATGAGATTAATGCCCATTTAATCTCTTTTTGTGGTGTCGGTTCATGGATGATTAACATTGGTTAATATTGGCCTTGGCATGAGAAATTTCCCTTCCTGTTGTTCCATATAGTATTGCAGGATTTTTAGCATCTACCTGAGATGATAGAGTGGGTTTCAGTTGAGCATCTTATTGCAAAAATTGCCACCTCGGACAGTGCAACACTCCTTCACAACTAAACTGAAATCTCAGCCAAGACATGCATAGATATCTTGAAACCACTGCCAGAAGCATGTTGGCTACCAGTAAAACTTTACAATTTTAAACTACCTGCCTATGGGTGATATGTTTTGATTTGATTTTGGCTTTGTCTTCCATAGAGATGGAGACTCTTCCTTATGTAGATGTGGAAAAGAGGAAAGGTCAAAGTAAAGGGGAATAGATGTGAACTTCAAATAGAATGCTTTAGACTTTTAAATAAAAGCTAGCTTTTTACTTTAGTCATTCAACCATGGGGTGTCGGCATTGCTGGTAAGGCCAATATTGATTGCCCATCCCAAATTATCCTTGAGAGGTTGGTAGTGAGTCACCTTCTTGAATTGTTCTAGTTGGTGTGCTGAAAATAGTTTCATTTAGTATTGCACAAGGAAGAACAGCATAAACCTTCAGCGGGATTGTACGTGACTTAGAGGAAAACTTAGAGCTGGTTGTGTTTCCACACGTCTGCTGCCCATGCCTTTCAAGGTGATGGAGGTCATGGCTTTACAAGGTGCAGTTGAAGGACGCTTGGCAAAATGCTGAAGCGTGTCTTGTAGTTGGTAAACACTATTGGCTTTGTGTTGATTGTACAGCAAGTGAATGTTTAATATAGAGAATGTAGTACACATCAAGCAGGGTCTGTTGTTCTGGATGGTGTTACGTTTCTTGCATTGCAGTCATCCAGGCAAATGGAAAGAATTCAACCACATTTCTGACTTGAGCCTTATCGGTGTAGATAATGGGAATACTTTGGAGAATTAGAAGGTGGGTCGCAAACCACAAAATATGCAACCTCTGACCTACTTTTGTAATCACAGTGTTTGTAATTTTGATGCATTAATTTTTCTGATCAATGTAACTCTCCACAATGTTGATGGAGAGTGAGTTAATTTGTAAATACCAAAATCAGTACTTCATCAGAGACTCTCACTGATGTTACCTAGTATGGTTACAAAACGTCTGAAAACAATCCTTCAAGCTCAGCGAGCTAACTTACACACTTACCATAACTTTCTATTTTTGTGCTTTTAAAAAATTGTTGACTGAAATGAGAAAAAACTTGTTTTAAAACCAATGTTTTAAAGGACTGCTGCCTGTTTTGAAAAGTGAATAAGTTGACACTCCATGGCAAGTATTGTATAAACTGCTGCTTAAACAAGCAGGAATTGAAGTTCAGGTTGCTAAAGGTTTCTTTTTCATTCAGTCATGGGACGTAGGTGTTGCTGGCTATGCCAGCATTTCTTACCCATCTCTAATTACCCAGAAGACATTTAAGAATCAACCACATTGTGGTGGGTCTGGACTCACACATAGCCAAGCAGGAAAGGATAGCAGTTACTTTCCTTAATGCATGTTAGTGAACCAGATGGGTTTTTCCAACAATCAACAATGGGTTCATGGTCATTCTTAGATTTTTAAATGCAGATTTGGTAGGTTGCGATTGCAAGTCCCCGGAACATTACCTGAGTTCGTGGATTAATAGTCTAGCAATTGTTTAGCAATAATACCACTAGTTCATCACCTCCCTAAATGCAGCCAGGTGGCAAGAAGAAGTTGAATGGTCTATGGGCCAGTGATGACAAAAGCCTTTTCCCTACCAACTGTGAGTTGTTCTCATGTAACTGAACAGCTTGGAACTGGGAACAAGATATAGAGAGAAAGGTTTTGATTTCCACCAGCAGAGCTGCTGTCTCTCTGTTCTCAGCAATCAAAATCCATTTTAAACCTGAAGAAAACTAGCTGTTATTGTAAGCTGTGACTCTTAATTGACAAGTCAGAGGCCTTTTATAAATGAACCTTTTTTTGGTCTCTTGCAAACTGTTGGAAATACCTGGAGAAAGATTTTTGAAAAGGAATGTTTTGATCTACATAAGGATCAAAAGGCTCATCTTAAAAACCTGCAAATAGGAACCACTGAACTGCCTTTCAATTTTCTTCTACCATGACCTATATTTCCCTGTCTGTATATGGAAGGACCTGTCTATAAGGAGATTGGAGTTTTAATGAGTTGTTTACATGTTGACTGTTTATAACTATTTACCTGGAGGTACAGTATTATTACTTGTTATAGGTAGCAATTTTTGTTAAGTACAGAAACCTTGCTTTCTATTAATCTGGGTCTGAAAATCAGGTAAATTGGGGAAAGTTGTGTAAATATTTTACAATCTTTAATTTGTGTGATGACTTCAAGAATAGCAGGGTTTTATTTTCAGAACAGTACCCAGTGAGACATGACAAAAGTCAAAACAGTGTACTTAGATTTTGTTTTGTTTGGAGATGGTCATCATCTGACACTTGTGACCCAAATGTTCCCTGCTACTTGTCATCCAAACCCCGTAGCCTTTCCTGGTCTGCTGCATGACACAGAGTGCTTCAGAATGTGAAGATTTGCGAAAGGGACTGAACATTTTACAATCATCATGAAAAGCTCCCACTTTTGATGTTACCATGGAAGGAAGGTCACTGATGAAGCAACAGGTGACAGCTGACATTAAAGAATTCCTGCAACCAAATTTGGAGGCTTCAATGATTTGTCTCCAAGTACCACAGTCATCTTCCTTTCTGCTAGCTATGACTCCAACAAATAGAGAGCTTTCTTCTGATTAAATTTGTCATCACGTGTACCGAGGCACAGTGAAAAGCTTTGTCTTGCGAACAATACAGGCAGATCACATAGTCAAGTAGCATAGATAGTAAATACTAGGTAAACACCAGTAAAAACAAAAACACAGATACAGGCGAATGTTCAGAGTTTGTGAGTCCATTCAGTATTCTAACAACAGTAGGGTAAAAACTGTTACAAACCTGGCTGGTGCATGTGTTCAAGCTTCTGTATTTTCTCCACGATGGTAGAGGCTATAGAAAGATATTGCAGCAAGGTGGCACAGTGGTTAGCACTGCTGCCTCACAGTGCCAGAGACCCGGGTTAAATTCCCACCTCAGGCGACTGTCTGTGTGGAGTTTGCACATTCTCCCTCTGTCTGTGTGGGTTTCCTCCCACAGTCCAAAAATATGCAGGCTAGGTGAATTAGCTGTGCTAAATTGCCCGTAGTGTTAGGTGAAGGGGTAAATGTAGGGGAATGGGTCTGGGTGGGCTGTGCTTCGGCAGGTCGGTGTGGACTTGTTGGGCCGAAGGGTATGTTTCCACACTGTAAGTAATCTAATCTAAATGCTTTTCAAAGTAATCTAATCTAAATTGCCAGGGTGGGATGGATCTTTGAGTATGCTGGTGGCCTTTCTTTGACAGCAGGCCTTGTAGAAGGATTTGATATTTGGGAGGTTGGCTTTTGTGATTTTCTGGGCCGAGTTCACCACTCTCTGTAACCGTCTCCGATTTCGAATGGTACAGTTGCCATACCAGGTAGTGATACATTCAGAAAGAATGATTTCAATGGCACACTTATAAAAGTTGGCAAGGGTATTCGCCATCATGCCAAATTTCCTCAGCTGCCTGAGGAAGAAGATACATTGTTGGGCCTTTGTAACCAGTGCATCCACATGAAGAGTCCAAGAAAGCTTGTTTAGGATGACCATGCCCAGGAGCTCGTCACTCTCCACTTGTTCCACCTCTGTGCTGTTAATGTGTAGAGGGGGCATGAGTAACATCCTAATGAAAGTCAATAATGAGTTCCTTGGTTTTGCTGGCAGTGCACCATTTTTCCAGGTCTTCCACCTCCTGTCTGTAATCTGTTTCGCTGCCATCTGAGATTCAACCAACTATGGTGGTATCACCAACGAAGTTGTAAATGGCATTAGTCTGGTATTTGGCAACGCAGTCATGGGTATACAGTCAATACAGTAGGGGGCTGAATACGCACCCCTGAAGGGCTCCAGTGTTGAATGTTAGTGAGGATGAAATATTGTCCCCGATTTTCACTGATTGTGGCCTGTGGGTCAGGAAACTGAGGATCCAGTTGCAGAGCGTGGGACTTAGTCTGAGATTACTAAGTTTAGTAATCAGTCTTGAGGGGATAATAGTGTTGAAGGCTGAACTGTAGTCAATGAGTAAGATTCTTACGTAGCTGCTCTTGGTGTCAAAATGTTCGAGGGAGGAGTGATAGGCAAGTGATCTGATGTGGATCTGTTGGTCCGATAGGCAAATTGTAGAGGGTCAAGAGTAGTGGGGAGGCTGGAGTTGATTAATGCCATGACCAGCCTTTCAAAGCTCTTCATGACCATCGAAGTTAGGGCCACTGGGCGATAGTCATTGAGACATGCTGCATGAGCCTTAATAGGCATAGGGATGATGTTGGCCCTCTTGAAACAGGCAGGGACAGTGGCCTGCTGCAGGGAGAGGTTGAAAATGTCCAAGAAGACCTCTGCCAGTTGATTTGTGCATGCTCTGCGTGCACGGCCTGGTACTCCGTCTGGTCCCATCATTTTTCCTTTGCTTCACATGAAGGAAAATGTGCCTCTTCACTGGAATTTAAGGCAGTTTTGTCCAAGCATGGAAAAACAAATTGAGGTGTAGAACACAGCAGTCTTAATGGAACCCAAACTGAATATCAGTCAGCAAGTTATTAGTGCGTGCATGCTACTTGATAGCACTGTCAACAAGATCTTCCATCTCTTTGCTGATGGGATGGCCTGATTGGATTTGTCCTGCTTTTGGTGGATAGGATATAACTGGGCAAAATTTCACATTAGTGGGTACATGCTTATCTTGTAACTGTGCCAGAACAAATCACAACATAAATTTACTCAGAGAGTGGTAAGGGTGTGGAATGCCCTACCTGCCAATGTAGTCAACTCAGCCACATTAGGGAGATTTAAACAATCCTTGAATAAGCACATGGATGAAGATGGGATAGTGTAGGGGGGCAAGCTGAGAATAGTTCACAGGTCAGCTCAACATTGAGGGCCGAAGGGTCTGTTCTGCGCTGTATTGTTCTATGTTCTATGCTCTATTTTCTATTTTCAGCATGACAGGTGATAGAACCGGTTGCATGTGCTATGGGCCGAATCAGCTATTCTGCACAGTATTAATTTACTGATTCTATGATACAGGATGTTGTCAGTACTTATAGACTTTACAATGACCAGCTATTCTCCCACTATTCCTCATTAGCACATAGTATGAGTCAAGTTCTCCGATGGCTGAAAATATACCTGTGATGCTGTCGGGAGGAGATCAAGTTTGATCATCCACCTGGCTCTTCTCACTGTAAACTATTGTGAATATTTCAGTCTTACCTTCTCACCACTGTGTTGGGTTCAATGGGGACATTCATTGAGTCTCCTGCTCTTACTAACTGCCCATGAATAGACATGGTACAGCTGCATAGCTTTGACGTGATTAACTGTGGATGACTCGGTCGATAATGTGCTGCTTTTGTTCTTTAGCATATAGCTGTTCTACCTTCATAAGGTGGAGACTTGTGGGTTGTAGAGTCAAGAGACCTCGCCTAAACGGATATTGTTGAGCTGTGAACCTGGAAATCAATATGTCACAAAATTGCTGGCAATGATTGTGGAATATCACAAGCTACATCCCCTACTAGTTACAAATAGTTTACAAATGCACACTTTCATCAATCATTGGATAGTTATTATAATTAAATAATAAGCAAAACAACCCACTCAGGTGTAATTGTTTGTGGGTGTAAACAAGACAACACTTCTATCCAGCTATTTTATCATAAAACCATTGAACTCTATGAGGCCATTCAGCCTATTGCACCAGTGCTAGTTTTTTGAAATTGGACTTCAAATAAAACCAAAGTACTGTGGATACTAGAGAGCTGAAATAAAAACAGTACTGGAGAAATTCAACAGTTCTGGCAGCACCTGTGGAGAGAGAAGCAGTAGTGTTCCAAAGAAGTGTCAAATTGGGCTTGAAACATTAACTCAGTTTATTTATCCATAGATGCTGTTGGCCTGGCTGAGTTTCAGCTGCAAACTGTTTTTAATCCACTTAGACTTCCAAATTTGGTCTTTCTTTATAGCCTTGTAGGCTATTTTCCTTTTTGAAGAATATATCTAATTTCCCTTTGAAAGTTCCATTTAAATTTGTTTCCATCACCATCTAAAGGAGTGTCTTCCAAATCAGAACAATTTGCTGCATTAAAAAAAATTCTCATCCCTTCTAATTCTTTGGCAATTATTTGAGCGATGTATTCCCTGGTTACAGTTTTTTCTTAATTAACCCATTTGTAGCTGCATGGTCACCATTGAGGGTTTTGCCAAATCTCTGCCTTAGGAACTGATGGTTCATGGATGTAGGTTTGCTCACCGAGCTGGAAGGTTCATTTTTCAGACGTTTCATCACCACACTTGATAACATCTTCAGTAAGCCTCTGGATGAAGCACTGGTGGTGCTGCCCACTTTCTATTGATGTGTTTGGGTTTCCTTGGGTTAGTGATATCATTTCCTGCGGAGATGTCATTTCCTATGGTGATGCCATTTCCTATGGTGATGTCATCTTATGGTGATTATTCATGTCTACTTAAACTGACAGGTGACTTCCAGGAAAACTTAGTGGTTTCTGCTTTCATTGCAGGGCTTTTAATGACACTACATTGGTTTCTGCAAAGATAATCCGACTACCAATCTGGCAGTCTGAATCAAACATGTTAAGTTTTCTTGCAGTCTGCCTTTCTGAGCAATGCTGGGCATCTGTTGGGTGCAAATATATCTAACATCTAGTATTCTCAAAGTGGTACTGATAGAAAATAGGGTAACAAATAACTTAGGGGAAGGAATAGACCATTTGGCCCTTTCAGTTTGCGCTGCTATTCAAGAAGATATGTCTGATTGTGGTCAAATTTCACTTTTCTGTTCACACCCCATGATTGTTCTATCGAAAGTCCATGTAACTCTGCCTTGAATAAGTTAATTCTTCTAATCACTTCTGTTTTCTGGGTAAGAGAATTTCACAAATGATAAAAGTGGTAAGTGCTGGAGAAACCCAACAGGTCTTTCAGCATCCGTGAAGACAGAAACAGAGATGACATTTCAAGTTCAACACGAATCTTCTTTGGAACTCAAAAGAAGTAGAAAAGTGATCATGATTTTCAAATAAGGGGAGTAAGTGTAAGAGAAGGGAGGGTCATGAAAAGATCAGAGGGCAAAATAGATTAGGGAACAAAAGTATCAAATGACAAAGGGAGTGTGATGGTTTGTAGAAAAGAGAAGAGGAATGGAAGAGAAGTGTTAATAACAAAATAAAGATCAGCTTTGACTGAAAGTAAAGATACAGATGCTGGGGGACAAAAATTCTTCAAAAGTCAAAAAAGATGATTAGATTAGATTAGATTAGAATCTCTATAATATGGAAACAGGTCCTTCAGCCCAACAAGTCCACACTGACCCTCCGAAGAGTAACCCACCCAGACCCATTCCCCTAGCCTATATTTACACCTGACTAATGCACCTAACACTGTGGGCAATTTAGATGGCCAATTCACCTGGCCTGTTCATCACCAGACCTGAAGGTATTGAACTCAGTGTTGAGTCCAGAAAGCTGTAATGTGCCAAGTGGCAAATGATCTGCTGTGCGTCCAGCTTGCATTGGGATTCATTGGATCATTGAGCAGCAGAGAAATGTGAGCATTAATGAAAGATGGTTTCTTGATTCAAGAAGGTCATGCTTGTGAAGTGAATGGAGGTGTTCGACAAGGCAGTCGTCCAGTCAGCATTTGGTCTCCCCTTTGTCGATGTGACCACAATAAAAGATGATAAAATAAATTGTTGCTTTACCTGGAGGGAGGACACAAACTAATGACTGCCTGAGAGCAAAGGAAACTCAACTCCATTTTAAAAGTAAGACCTTTTATTCTTAAACAGTGTCCCATAGTTCTTGTCTCTCTCACAAGGGGGGACATCCTCTCCTAAATTAAAATTGGCAGGTACCTTCAGGTAATGTACTGTGCAACATCATGCCTCAGCTACACATCATAAGAATATTTCTAGCCTTATCAAGACACAGTTTTCTGGAATATCTTGTTACTCTTGATGGTAAATGTGATGAACATAAAATGTACTTGTATCCACCTTGGCACGTACAATGGAATCTCCCATTGGGTGCTCCCAAGAGGCAAAAGTACAATGAAGGTTCTGCTTGATAGCCTTGTCATTGCAGCCTTAAGAAAACGTAATTGTAGTTAAAACCGTTCACCAACAACCAGTAAATATTTTTTTTAAAACTTGAAACGTCAATGACTACATTGGCTATATGAGACATCTGAGTGAGATCCCAATCTTAACCATCTTCCGATATCACCTTCCCCAAGTGCAATTACAGAGGCAGCTGAATTTACAAGTATTCTCCACTCTGGCTGACTTGCACTATTGTGTCAATCCCTTCCTGGGAGCATTAATCCAAAGAGAATTAGCCTTTAGTTTTAATATTTAATTCCTGGCAACCAAGCAGAGGGTTAGGCGTCATGTTGAGTTGTAGGAACACAGAAAATAGGAGCAGTAATAGGCCATTTAGCACATCACATCTGCTCTGTCATTCAATATGATCAAGCCAATCATCCAACTCAGTACCCTGTTCCCACTTTCTCGCCATACCCTTTTGATCTCTTAAGCCCTGAGGACGATGTCTATCTCTTTCTTGAAAACATTCACTGTCCAAAGATCCAAAAATGTGCAGGTGAGGTGAATTAGCCGTGTTAAATTGTCGATAGTGTTCAGGGATGTGTAGGTTAGATGCATTAGTCAGGATAAATGTGGAGTAATGGGGAATGGGTTTGGGTGGGATACTCTTCGGAAGGTCAGTGTGGACCTGTTGGGCCAAAGGACCTGTTTCCAAACAGTGGGCATTCTCAGATGGCAGGGAATTCCAAAGGCTCACCACTCCCTGGGCAAAGAAATGTTCCCTCATCCTCATCCTAAATGGCCTACCCTGAATTTTTATTCTGTGACCTCTAGTGCTGAACTCTGATCATTGGAGACCACCCTCCTGCATTTATGCTGTTTAGTCTTTTCGAATTTTATAAGTTTTTCTGTGAGTCTCCCTCTCATTCTTTGAAACACCAGTGAACATTGTTCTAACCAAGCTGATCTCTTTTCACGTATCAGTCCTGCATTCCCAGGAATCAGTCTGGTAAATACTAAATTTACCAGTCTGGTAAATACTAAATAAAAACTGAAAGAACTGCAGATGCTGTAGATCAGAAACAACAACAGGAAGTGCTGGAAAAGCTCAGCAGGTCTGGCAGCAACAGTGGAGTGCAATCAAACTTAATGCTTCTGATCAAGTGACTCTTCCTCAGACCCAAAATGTTAACTCTGATTTCTCTCCACTGATGTTGCCAGAACTGCTTAGCTTTTCCAATAATTTCTGTTTTTGTATCAGTCTGGTAAACCTTTGTTGCACTCCTTTCACAGCTAGAGTATTCTTCCTCAGGGAAAGAGACCAAAACTACGTACAATGTTCCAGGTGTGGTCTCACCAAGGCCACACACAACTGCAGCAGGACATTCCTGCTCCTTGCTTGAATTCTTTCATTGTGAAAGTCAACAAACCATTTGTCTTCTTCATTGACTGTTGCAGCTGCCTTTGTATTCTCATTATCCATGGTCTCATTGCACATATCCATTTCCCAATCTGTCACCATTCAGATTATAATCTGCCTTCCCATTTTTGATACCAAATTGGATAACCTAACACATATCCACATTATACTTCATCTGCCATGCGCACTCACTGAACCTGTACAAATCGTGCTGAAGTATCTCTGCATCCTCCTCACAGTTCACAGAAGACTCCCACTTTTTTTTTGCCCATTGAATGGCATATCGGAAAGGGCGAGACTAGAATAAAAGGCCCAATTCAAGAAAAATTCCAATGAGGATTAAAAAAGTCTTTCTTTTTGTAGGTATCCTAGTGGTTCAATAGGATGTGTACTTTCACCACTGGGCAATGTACTTTTGGAAAAAGTGAGGACTGCAGATGCTGGAGATCAGAGCTGAAAATGTGTTGCTGGAAAAGCGCAGCAGGTCAGGCAGCATCCAAGGAGCAGCATGAGCCCTGAAGAAGGGCTCATGCCTGAAACGTCGATTCTCCTGCTCCTTGGATGCTGCCTGACCTGCTGCGCTTTTCCAGCAACACATTTTCAGCAATGTACTTTTGGAGTCCCAGTTTGATTTGAGTTGGCTCCAGTGCCTGGGGGGCTAGGCCAACTTTTCTTTGAACAGCAATAATGACTGGATACGAAAATGGTTCTCACTAACAATAGACTTGAAGTGTAATAATTTACCAAGGTTCCCCACTGTGGATTATTATCCAGTGCAAGAACAGAAATTGTCTATCTCACCTGATGGGGTTAGGATCAGCCTTGCTGGTTAGATATTATAGTATAGATTAGAGTAGTGCTGAAAAAACACAGCAGGTCAGGCAGCATCCGAGGAGCAGGAAAATAGATGTTTCAGGCAAAAGTCCTTCATCAGGAATACAGGCAGGGTGCCTGCAGAGTGGAGAGATAAATGAGAGGGGGGTGGGGGTGGGGAGAAAGTAGCATAGAGTACAATAGGTGAATGGGGGTGGGGATGGAGGTGATAGGTCAGAGACAAGGGTGGGGGAATGTAGCAAAGAGTACAATGGGTGAATGAGGGTGGAGATGAAGGGGATAGGTCAGAGAGGAGGGTGGAGTGGATAGGTGGAAAGGAAGATAGGCAGGTAGGACAGGTCATGGGAACGGTGCTGAGCTGGAGGGTTGGAGCTGGGGTGAGGTGGGGGAAGGGGATATAAGGTAACTGGTGAAGTCCACATTGATGCCAAGGGGTTGTAGTTTTCCGACACTTCCTCCCATACCTCCTCCCTCACCTCCATCCAAGGCCCCAAAGGAGCCTTCTACATTCATCAAAGTTTCACCTGCACATCCACCAGTGTCATTTATTGTGTCCATTGCTCCCAATGCGGTCTCCTCTACACTGGGGAGACTGGACGCCTCCTAGCAGAGCGCTTTAGGGAACATCTCCGGGACACCCACACCAATCAACCCCACTCCCCTGTGGCCCAACATTTCCACTCCCCCTCCCACTCTGCCAAGGACATGCAGGTCCTGGGCCTCCTCCACCATCGCTCCCTCACCACCCAATGCCTGGAGGAATAACGCCTCATCTTCTGCCTCGGAACACTTCAACCCCATGGCATCAATGTGGATTTCACCAGTTTCCTCATTTCCCCTTTCCCCACCTCCCCCCAGTTCCAATCTTCCAGCTCAGCGCCGTCCCCACGACCTGTCCTACCTGCCTATCTTCCTTTCTACCTATCCACTCCACCCTCCTCTCTGATCTATCACCTCCATCCCCACCCCCATTCACCTATTGTACTCTATGCTACTTTCTCCCCACCCTCACCCTCCTCTCATTTATCTCTCCACTCTGCAGGCACCCTGCCTGTATTCCTGATGAAGGGCTTTTGCCCAAAACGTCGATTTTTCTGCCCCTCTGATGCTGCCTGACCTGCTGTGCTTTTCCAGCACCACTCTAATCTAGTCTCCTGTTTCCAGCATCTGCAGTCCTTGTTTTTACCTAGATATTATAGTATAGTCTATCTGGTTTACCTTACGACAGCTTGCTTTACAAAGAAAGTTCTTGACTATTCTCAGCAATCAATCTCTATCAGTTAGTCAATGACAGATTCTGACATAAGCACCTACTGGTAGAGACATCAGAACAAAGTTATCTTTTTTTCTGGCACACTAAACTAATGTCTCAAATTACTTCTAAAGTGTATTGCAAAGTGTTATTTTCTGATTGAAGTCCATTGATTGTATTTCAATAAACCAGAAGTGCTTCTGCTGTCTTCCATTCAAATGCTCGCTGAAATATTGGCCAAAACTTTGTGTGCAGGCAGTAGCTCTTCCCAGGAAAGTCACAGACTCTGACTCCACCTGGAAGCCATGATTGGATTTTATGATCTTCGGGCAATCAGTTAAGTGCAATCATAGATCTGCCCTGCTAAGGAAAGATGCCCCCAACTTTAAGGGCATTTTACTGGTCATTGGACAAACATATAGATGAACATGGTAAAAACAATGACTGCAGATGCTGAAAACCAGATTCTGGATTAGTGGTGCTGGAAGAGCACAGCAGTTCAGGCAGCATCTGAGGAGCAGTATAGATGAACATGGAATAGTGTAGGATAGATGGGTTTCAGATTGGTTCCACAGGTCAACTCAACATCGAGGGCTGAAGGCCCTGTTCTATGTTCTATGTTTGAGATGTTCAGCATCCCACTCCCTCCAGTCATTAAAGGTCCATTAGTTCTTTAGTGTTAGTACAGCCTCTATGAGTGGTGGCCACTGTTGAGACTGCTGCAGTGCCCAGACCAGGCAGAGTGGGGAAGGTCTTGAATTCAGGTAAATGAGGTGAAGGCTTGTCAGGTCCCAGCAAGGGTGAGTGTGTCACTTGAGTTTGTAGAAGGGAAGTGGGGGTGGCTCTTACACCAAGGCAGCCATGGGCACTAGGGTACTGCTAAATGGTGAAACCTCCCTCGCATTCCACCTGAGTCTAATAGGAAGCCACCAAGTTTTACTGGGCAGCTTCCCCAAATGCCAAGCTGCCCATCTGCCACCAGCAACATGGGAAAGAGAGCCTTAAATGCAGGCGACTGGCCACTGCGGGGATTGGTTTAATGATAGGCTCTCCCCCAACATATTGTGCCACTGATAAAATTCCCAACGGCAGCAGAAAGGTAATGGGCACAGCACCCCTCGTCATCCCACACGATTTTGTGCCCACGTCTCACCCCACTCCAGGAGTTACAGGAACTAAATTTAATTCCACCTATTTTTCTGTGTGTTAACGTTTGCATAACTTTGAGCTCCAATGTATACTTGATCCATGTACAATTAGTCCAGTGCAGGGAAAAATACCCTCTTTCAGGTTGTTACAAGGCTCTTTTCCACACCAAACCCATCTGCTGCTAACTGCAACTTCCATCATGCAGAGAAACTGGGTTACAAGCTACAGCTGCACAAAAAGGTGCTAATTAGATTCTGAATGTGAAATTCATGGGACTTCCTTAATCAGTTTAATCTTTCAACAACTTTAATCTGAGCCGAGGTTTCCTGATTAAGAAACCCTCCAGTTTCAAAGGAAGTCTTTCTTGATGCTGAGTGACCTAAATTCCATTTCTTTAATATCGCTGTAATTTGTTATGTGGGTGTTTGATGCTCACCCTAATTGTCCTGGAGAAGCTGATGCTGAGAGGCCTTCTTGAATGCTGAAATCCATGTGGTGCAGGCACACCCATAGTGCTGCCTGAAGGTTCCTGAATTTTTATCCAGTGATAGTGAAGGAACCATGATATTGATCTAAGTCAGGAAGGTTTCTGGCCTGGAGGGGATCTTACAGGGAGTTGCATGCCTATTAAATAAGCACCAATCTCTACTTGTAATTTGCAAAGAATGCTTGCCTTTTTGATATCCTCATTCTTCTCCAGTGTCTTTCATTCGTTGTCTCCTCAGAAGGGAATTAATTTCCTTACCTCCAACCAAAATCTCCATGGAGTCAGTGAAACAATGTTCTTCATAGAGTGAGTAGCTGAGCTTGTTTTCTTTATGACCCAGAATGAAATTTAATGGTGCACATGCAGGACAGAAGTAATGAGGCAGGTAGTTACAGATCTGTGTTTTAATTCAGGATTCACTTGTTATTGACCAGACCAGACCCCCTCAAGACATTTTAAGAAAGTAGCCCCGACCCTAACTTTGCTAATTGTTTTAAGCAGGAGGGAATCAGCTGGTCAAAACCACTTTGTTTTAAACAAGGCAGAATTTATTTAAAAGAATACTGAATGCAACACAAACAGTAGAAAACAGAATACCAAATAATTTACCTTTCTGAAAACCTAACAGATTATCCCAACTTAATGATGCTGTCCTAAATGCTTGCAACAATCCCCATAAACACCCTTTGGCACAAAAAGAAAAAATCCAACACAGGTTCTTACAGGTGTGAAGTCAGAGAGTACCAGCCTAGACCTGCTTCTATGGATCCAGCAGCCTTTCTTCACACTACTAAAAAAAAACCAAGCCAGACAAAAACTGAGCTGGGAGAATTGGCCAAACCTCTTTCATTGTATAAGTGATTTTTTTCAAACTTGAAAGCCTTCTTCCTGAGGCTTTATTACCAAATTGGCCCTAAAACCCTTCAAACCCAGACTTTTCAGAGTCTGTCATTTATGACCTCTCTTTTAAAAAAAAGGACTGCATAACCTTGTTTAAGGAGCAGCTTCATCACACACTGATTACTTAGGCAATGAGTTAATTTGTGTCTCACAAAATTCCAACAAGTCTCCAAACCAGTGACTGATTTATAGGACAGTTTCTTTACACAGCCTCCAAACTACTCTTCTGGCAGCTTAGCGTTTATCAGTTCTTGTCGATTTATCAAGATTTGAATCAATCCTATTTCATAAATTATAACTTGTTTTGATTAATATTTTATGGGTCATTTAATGCTGTAAATGCACTGATTAGAAATGTGAGGAGAATGTGAGTACTGCAGATCAGAGTCGCAAGTATGTCGCTGGAAAAGCACAGAAGGTCAGGCAGCATCTGAGGAGCAAGAGAGTCAATGTTTCGGGCATTAGCCCTTCATCAGGAATGATTGGAAATGTTGCTTATTTTGGGGTGAAATATCAGTTCTGTGATTAGGGATTCCCTCCTTTCATCTCACTCTGAGATATCAGTATACCTCAAGGATGTGGTCAAATTTTGATCCCTTGTTGTCTGACTAAACAAGCAACTTCCTTCCAAACAGTGAATATTCCTTGTCTTTTGGCCTCGCAATTAGCAAGTAATACTAGATGATCCAGCGCAAAATGGTCCTTGGTACTCCAGGGTACTGCTGACCTACATGCTTGACTTACGAATGGATCATTAAGGGGCAGACCAGTCACTGGACACTGGCATTTTTCCCCAGTGTGATAGCCAGAGCTCCCCACAGCTCAATGTTTGGTTCCCTTAAGTGATGTTTATCATGGTGGAGTAAGATTCATCAGTTGGGGTAATCAGCATGAGGTTCTTCGGTTTTATCTGACCTGTAGCCTTGATATTTCATGAGTTCTACAGTTAATATTAAGGACTCCCAGGATGCTACTTCCCTAAGCATTTGACTACTGGTCTCTCTCCTCACCACCTCAGTTCTGGTGGGACTACCCTAGTGTCAGAAGAACTGGAATGTGCAAGGCAAAACATAATGGTGTAAGAACAGTCGGCCAGTGTTTTGTTTAGCTGGTCTGCAGTACAGGTCCCCTAACAACTTTAATCATCAGTAGGAGGCCAGTGCAGCATCAACAAGCTTAAAATTCTTAGTATTCTTCCAATTCAGTGGTCAGTCATGTTTTTCTTTCCAATTCACAGCAGTTAGTTGAACCAGGGAGTTTCAAGATTAATTGTCTGGTGGTAAATGAATAGGTTAATTGAATTTAACTTCCCAACGTTATGGCAGAATGTGAAGTCCCTACTCTAGGTCACTGGTCTGTACTCGCACACTCAGATCCTCTGAATTTAATATAGAAGTAAAATTTCACCATACTGGCCCTCAAATGCTTCAAGGTCAAGTATGGTTTAGGTCAAAATCCCATCAAGGACTTCAAGGTCATATACAGAATGGATTATACTAAATAAACCTTCTTCAAACCGGCAACCGATAGACACGACCTCTCTGCTAATTTGAGGTCCATTGGTGTTTTAACATTCAGCGCTGCTGCCATCTGGAAACTTACTTTGTGTGTTTCCCTGGCTACAAGTCTGCCCATTTTTAAAAGCACAGTAATTACTGATAAGGTGATTGAGTTGCTCTGAGCAATAATAATATACCATAAACTTCACAAGTGTATAATTCTTTAAATCAATCTTCACTTCCTGCCAGTATTTTCTGAAACAGTCTCCTTATTTTTTGTGGTTGAGTTGGAGATGGGGCAGATTTTGATCTTTAGCGCTTGAGCCTAAGGCACCACGTGGGTGGAAGACAAAAGAGAAATGGGATGGGAGGGATATGTAGATCTCTAAAGTACCCTGCTCAATGATGCTGACTGAATGGTCTATGTTTTACACTACAATTATAGTCGGATTCTTATGTATAACACTAGATTGTCCACGCATTTTCCATTTTCTATTTCAGTTACCAGCACAGTTAGTCCTTTCATCTGGCCATATTGCATCATTTCTACTTCTCCAAATTGTATTAGATGACTTCCCATAATCCCCAGATCTTCTGGTTAAGAACTAGATTTCCATTTATCAAACTTGCTGTCTTGTAGTCCATATAAGAGTGTCCCAATCTCTAAACCAGGAGTTTCAGGTTTTAGTCCCACTCCAGGACATGATGACCACAGAACGTATGTTCATAATATCATAGAATCTCGACAATGTGAAGCAGGTATTTGGCCCATCAGTCCACACCAACCCGCTAAAGAACATCCCACCCAGACCCATCCTATCACTGTAATGCTGTGTTCCCCATGGCTTATCCACCTAACCTACACACCTGAACACAACAGGGCAACTTAGCTTGGCCAATCCACCTACACTGCACATCTTTGGACTTTGGGAGGAAACTCAGCAGACACAGGGAGAATGTGCAAACTTCACCACACCAACCATCTGAAGAGTATCCCACCCAGATCACTCCTGGCTAATCCACTGAACCTGCACATCCCTGGACACAATGGGCAATTTAGCATGGCCAATTTGCCTAACCTGCACATCTTTGGACTCTGGGAGGAAACCAGAACACCCAGAGGAAACCCATGCAGACATGGAGAATGTGAAAACTCCACACAGACAGCCACTCAAGGTTGGAATCAAACTGGGTTCCTGGTGCCACAAGGCAGTGGTAGTGACCACTGAGCCACCGTGCAGTGGAGGTAACTCCGGTAGAAAAATATCAATAGGCAAGTCAGCGTTGCTTGTGGAAAACAATTCTCCTGTTTAGCACAAATTATGCATTAGGCATTATCAACTGATTGAATGCACTTGAGAAGACAACACACTGACATCATCTTTATCGTTCTCCAATGTTCTGCTACTCTCCTAATTTAGCATCAGGTAGAGACTTGCCACCTTCCAGTAATTGAGCCAAGTGCTCATTCATCACTGGATCACCCACAGACTAACAAAATGATACTCAGCATTAGGGTTAGGATGGGCTTTTGTGGTGCAGTAGAAGTGTCATAAAACATAGAACATTACAGTGAAGTACAGGCTCTTCGGCCCTTGATGTTAAACCAATCTGAAGTCTATCTAACCTACATTATTCCATTATCATCCCATGTTTATCCAATGACCACTTAAATGCCTTTGAAGTTGGCGAGTCTACCACTGTTGCAGGCAGGGCATTCCACGTCCTTACTACTCTACTAATCTCTGAGTAAAACGTATCTTTAATTCTGAGCCAGGACACCTGGGTTTTTAATCCCAATTGTTTTAGAGGTGTACGCAAATATCCCTGATCAGGTTGATGAGAAGATTTGTTTATTAAAATATTCACATTGGGCCATCATATCAGAGTCTACTGATGCTCTCATATGACACCAGCACATGAGAAGTCTCTGGCTGAAAATGAGCAGGAATGGGAATATTGGTTGATTATCATTTTCTAATGAAAGGACAACTGCAGCATCTTCTCTCCCTCACTCATATATATGCAATGCTTTTCATGTTGTTAAATGTCCTGGATATTTCACAAAAAAAAGTGATAAAAATTGGAATGCTGAGTCCAACTGCCACATATTATTGGAGAAAGTGAGGACTGCAGATGCTGGAGATCAGAGCTGAAAATGTGTTGCTGGAAAAGCGCAGCAGGTCAGGCAGCATCCAAGGAGCAGGAGAATCGATGTTTCGGGCATGACCCTGAAGTTTCCTGAAGAAGGGCTCATGCCCGAACCGTCGATTCTCCTGCTCCTTGGATGCTGCCTGACCTGCTGCGCTTTTCCAGCAACACATTTTCAGCTGCCACCTATTATTGTCAACTCAGTATTGATTGTGGAGAGGTCTAGGGAAATAGATGTGATTTTAATCCGATTGGCCTGTTGGAAAGCAGGCACTTAAAATCACTCCGGCTACTTCCCATCAAGAATTCAGCATTCCACATTTTCACTTACTCTTGACATTTTGTTGACACCTCTTGGGATTTGACTGCTACTAAATCTGGTGGCCTAAGGGGAAGCTAAATGGAGATTTCCCATTAAGGTCATAGAACAAAACAAACAGCAATGTTTATAAACATCCCTTATGGAACCTGGAACCTAAAGAAATATTCCTTTTGGCCCCAACTGGATTTCCTGCTCACTCTGCCATAGAGTCATAGAGATATACAGCATGGAAACAGACTCTTCGGTCCAACCCGCCCATGCCGACCAGATATCCCAACCCAATCTAGTCCCACCTGCCAGCACCCGGCCCATATCCCTCCAAACCCTTCCTATTCATATACCCATCCAAATGCCTCTTAAATGTTGCAATTGTACCAGCCTGTGGTGTAAAATTCCAAGCAGTGGAATGTGGTGAAACGGTTAAAAATTATGTCCCAATACATGTGTGAATCTAACCGGAATGGAGGTGTTGCTTAGTCCCGTGTGAATCTTCTTATCTGTATGTAACCAGAATGGAATGTGTTTTTTAGCCTTGCTCTGCTGTTCACATGAATGTTTATATCTGGAAAAGAGTATATCAGCTGGAAAAGTCTCCAGTTCGGTGAGTCTGCTCCGGGGTTACGTTTAACCGCCGAGCGTGGGTTGTTGGCAACCGCTCTACGAGAACTGACGGCTCCCAGTTTTGGTAACATGTAGAGTGAGTATAAGCCAGACCCGTTGTGGCGACGCTGCGGGGAATAAAATGCCCATATTCTAGCAGACTCGCCTCTTGGTCGTTTGTTCTGTGTCAGACTACTCTCCTACGAACCTGACCTTGAGAATTTTTTAAAACATAGCCTCCACCACTTCCTCTGATAGCTCATTCCATACATGTACCACTCTCTGCATGACAAAGTTGCCCCTTAGGTCTCTTTTATATCTTTCCCCTCTCACTCTAGACTCCCCGATCCCAGGGAAAAGACTTTGTCTATTTACCCTATCCATGCCCCTCATAATTTTGTAAACCTTTATAAGGTCACCCCTCAGCCTTCGATGCTCCAGGGAAAACAGCCCCAGCCTGTTCAGCCTCTCCCTATAGCTCAAATTCTCCAACCCTGGCAACATCCTTGTAAATCTTTTCTGAACCCTTTCAAGTTTCACAACATCCTTCCAATTGGAAGGAGACCAGAATTGCATGCAATATTCCAACAATGGCCTAACCAATGTCCCATACAGCTGCAACATGACCACCCAACTCCTGTACTCAATACTCTGACCAATAAAGAAAAGCATACCAAACACCTTCTTCACTATCCTATCTACCTGCGACTGCACTTTCAAGGAGCTATGAACCTGCACTCCAAGGTCTCTTTGTTCAGCAACACTCTTTATGACCGTACCATTAAGTGTATAAGTCCTGCAAAGACTTGCTTTACCAAAATGCAGCACCTTGCATTTATCTGAATTAAACTCCATCTGCCAATTCTCAGCCCATTGGCCCATCAGGTCCAGATCCTGTTGTAATCTGAGGTAACCCTCTTTGCTGTCCACTACACCTCCAATTTTGGTGTCATCTGTAAACTTACTAACTGTACCTCTTATGCTCGCATCCAAATCATTTATGTAAATGACAAAAAGTAGAGGACCCAACACCAATCCTTGTGGCACTCCACTGGTCACAGCCTCCATCTGAAAAACAACCACCACCCTCTGTCTTCTACCTTTGAGCCAGTTCTGTATCCAAATGGCTAGTTCTCACTGTATTCCGTGAGATCTAAGCTTGCTAATCAGTGTCCCATGGGAACCTTGTTGAACGCCTTACTGAAGTCCATATAGATCAGATCTACTGCTCTGCCCTCATCAATCCTTTTCGTTACTTCTTCAAAAAACTCAATCAAGTTTGTGAGACATGATTTCCCACACACAAAGCCATATTGACTATCCCTAATCAGTCCTTGCCTTTCCAAATACATGTATATCCTGTCCCTCAGGATTCCCTCCAACAACTTGCCCACCACCGATGTCAGGCTCACTGGTCTATAGTTCCCTGGCTTGTCTTTACCACCCTTCTTAAACAGTGGCGCCATGTTTGCCAACCTCCAGTCTTCTGGCATCTCACCTGTGACTATCGATGATACAAATATCTCAGCAAGAGGCCCAGCAATCACTTCTCTAGCTTCCCACAGAGAACTGTCTCCCCACTCCATCCTAAATGTTAGGCCCAGGATATTAGCTCCAGATCAGGAATTTGAGTGAAACCCAGTCATTGTGAACGGGCAGGAAGTTAATTTGCCTGCTGTACTTTCCCCCAGGGAATCCACTGGCACTTAAAAATCCTAATCATATGACTCAATTATACTCTGGGCAATGCATTTATAAAGTGAGCCATTGCGTATGCAGTTAACTCATCGTCAGCGAACGCTGGGACATCAGCAGTGTGGAAAATGCTAAAGTCCATTCTCAAAGATTTAATAGGTGAGAACTTGGAAAACGGGGGCAGAATTGGACACAGTCAGCGTGAGGGTACGCACGGCAAATCATGCTTGGCAAGTGGGCGGCACGGTGGCACAGTAGTTAGCACTGCTACCTCACAGCGCCAGGGACCTGGGTTCAATTCCCACCTCAGGCGACTGACTGTGTGGAGTTTGCACATCCTCCCCGTGTCTGTGTGGGTTTCCTCCGGGTGCTCCGGTTTCTTCCCACAGTCCAAAGATGTGCAGGTCAGGTGAATTGGCTGTGCTAAATTGCCTGTAGTGTTAGGTGTAGGGGTATGGGTGGGTTGCGCTTCAGCAGGTCGGTGTGGACTCGTTGGGCCGAAGGGCCTGTTTCCACACTGTAGGTAATCTAATCTAAATCAATTGGAATTCGTTGAGGTTTGGCATAACATCACAAGCCAAAGGGCCCATTTCTGTGCTGTACTGTTGTATGTTCTATGTGACTCTTGATGAGAGGAAGCCATTGATTGTGCTTTTTTTGAACTTTCAGAAGATGTTTGACAAAGTCCCACATAACAGATTAATTGTGTAAAATGAAAATACATGGGATTGTCAGTCATGTATGGAAATGGATAGTAAACTGGTTGGCAAGCAGGAAACAAAGAGTTGGATTAAATTGATCTTTTTTGGAGTTTGCAGTTTGCAGAACCTAACCATTCAGAATATATTAATGATTTATATAAGGAAACAATATGTGTTATCTCCAAATTTTCAGGTGACACAAAGCTGGGTCGGAAATTGAGCTGTGAGGAATATGGAGCTATGCTCTAGTCTGATTTGGCCATGCTAAGTGGGAGAGAAAATTTTGAGGTTGTACAGGACATTGGTGATGCCTTTTCTGGTGTGCGATGTACAGATATAGGAAGGATATATGACATTGGAGAGGGTTTGGAAAAGATTTACCAGTATGTTGCTGGGAACGGAGTGTTTGAGTAATAAAAATAGGCTGGATAGGCTGGGACTTTTTTCACTGGAAAGTCTTATCGAGGTTTATAAAATCATGAGGGGCATAGACAAAAAGAGCAAGGGTCTTTTCCCTCGGGTGGAGGAGTTCAAAACTAGGGGTCATATTTTTAAGGTGAGAGGAGAAGTTCTAATAAGAACATGAGGGACAACTATTTTTTACACACTGAGTGATTCATGTGTGGAATGAACGCCAGAGAAAGTGGTGGATGCAGGTACAGTTACAACATTTAAAAAACATTTGGATAAGTATATGAATAGGAAATGTTTGGAGAGATATGAGCCAACCACTGCCTGGTGGGACTAGTTTAGTTTTGGAACATGATTGGCATGGACTAGTTGGAGAAAGTGAGGACTGCAGATGCTGGAGATCAGAGCTGAAAAATGTGCTGCTGGAAAAGCGCAGCAGGTCAGGCAGCATCCAAGGAGCAGGAGAATCGACGTTTCGGGCATAAGCCCTAGTTGGACCCAAGGTTCTGTATCAATGCTGTATGACTATATGACTATAACCCTATGGTAGATGCAGCATAATATCGTTAAATGTGAGATTATGGAACATAGAACAATACAGCGCAGAACAGGCCCTTCGGCCCTCAATGTTGCGCTGACCTGTGAACTATTCTCAGCTCATCCCCCTATACTATCCCAACAGCATCCATGTGCTTATCTAAAGATTGTTATCTAATGTGGCTGAGTTGACTACATTAGCAGGTAAAGCATTCCACACCCTTACCACTCTCTCTTGGAGAATATAGCCCAATTAATCAGAGATTACAAACTCACAGATCGGACTAAGAACTGACAAGGATTTATTTAACAAACAGCGATATCGTGGAAGTGACTTGACACCACTGAAACAGTCACAGACAGGCTGTCCAGAAGGAACCACAGCTTCTTCCCCGAACAGAGAATACAGTGGAGTTTTATACTCTTACAACAATGAAGGGTGAGTTATGAGACAACGGTATGAGCTGTACAACAAAGAGAAATAAAGTTCATACATTGAAGAGTTTCAAGTGTCTGGTGTCTGACAATGAGTTTCTTAATTGACTCAGGAGGTTCTGATCCTTGGCTGGAGTAGGTATTAATGGATTTCATCCTGGTATCAAGGTGTTCATATTGTTGAGCGGGCAAGCAAAGCACTTTTGGTACCTTCGTGTCTGGTACCCTTTGTGAAGGCTTGACTCTAGTGGGAGCAGCTGTGCCCGAGGGATATTAGAGGCGCTGGGCTATTGTGAAATGGGAGGCGCATTATCAGTTAATCTGAAGAAGTATATTATTTTGGTCTGGACTGAATGAGTCATGTCCTGAGGTATGTGTGTTGGCTGGGGCGGCTGGTTTGGCCAAATTGAGGCATTGTGGGTAGGCTTAGTGGCTAAGTGCAGACATTTCGTGTTGTCTGTTTTGTGGCCATGTCATGGGGAGGCTGGGACCTGTATTTTCTTGCACATTATCCAATTTGGGAGCAAAAACAGTAAGGTGGATTATTATCTTATTGGCTATAAATTGAGAAAGGGAAATGTGCAATGAGACCTGATGTACTTGTACACCAGTCAGTAACATACTTAAGGGGCAACAGGCAGCAAATGGTATGTTAGCTTCCACAGTAAGAGGATTTAAGTACAGGAGCAGGGATATATTGCTGCAATTATACAGGACCTTGATGAGGTCACACCTGTAATACTGTGTGCAGTTTTGGTCACCTTATCTGAGGAAGGATGTTCTCGTTGTAGAGAGATCTCAGCAGCAATTTACTAAACTAATTCCTGGGAAGGCAAGATTTTCATGAGGAGAGGTTGAATCAGGATTATATTCACTGGAGTTCAGAAATGTGAATGGGATCTCTTTAAAATCTATAAAATTCTAACTGGATTAGACAGGGTAAGTGCAGGAAGGATTGCTTCTAATGATGTGGGAGTCGAAGACAAGAAGTCACAGTCTAAGGATATGGAGTACACCATTTAGGACTGAAGAGAAATTTCTTTACATAGAGAATGGTGATCCTGTGGAATTCACTACCATAGAGAGTAGTCGAGGTCAAAACATTGGATAAAAACCCAAAGAACAGTGGATGCTGTAAATCAGAGACAAAAACAGAAATTGCTGGAAAAGCTCAACAGGTTTGGCAACATCTGTGGAGAGAAATCAGAGTTAACATTTTGGGTTGAGTGACTCTTGCTCAAAACTGTGGTCAAAAACATTGCACAATTCCAAGAAGGAGTTGGATATAGCATTTGGATTTGAAGGACCTAAAGATATGGGAGAAATGGAGGAACAGACTATCAACTTGGATGATCAGCCAGGATCATAATGACTGCTCCATTAGCTTATTCCTAACATAGGAGCAACTTACTGCTGGTGTTGGAATCCACTGAAAACAAAAAATGCTTGAGATCACAGTGGGTCAGGCATCATCCATGGAGAGAAAACAAGCTAACGTTTTGAGTCGACATGAGTCTTAATCAGAGCTCTGATGCCAAGTCATTTAGATTTGAAACGTTAGCCTGCTTTCGCTCCATGGATGATGCCTGACCCATTGTGATCTCAAGCATTTTTTTTTTGTTTTCAGCCCATTCCTACTCCTATTTTCAGTGATTATATATTTGTATGGCTGCATGGTGAGAAATAATTTTGGACCTGTGAAGGTTTTCATTGTTAATTTGATTATATTGACTTCATTCTTCATTTGAGAAGCAGAGACCTGGATTTCTCTCTGGGGAAATTTCATCACTAGAAGCAGGTCATATGCTCGAATCCTGCCATGACTCCAGCCCAGTTTCCTTCATCAGCCTAATTAAAAATGACGGGCAACTTTCCAGTGGGATCCCACCACCAAAAGGGAGCCTGCTGTTGCCATGGAGATAAAAGTCGGCAGTGTTGAGCAGGATACCTGTTGTATCATAAGGAAAGGCGGAGAATGCACCACTAAAGGGGCACAAGAGCTCTGAAGGGATTTTTGTCAAAAATGTACATTTGGCTTTCTTCTCCAAAAGAAAATCGGGTTAGCCTTAAGAAGTAGATAGGAAGCCAATGGCTCAGTCATTTTCTCTAATCTTCTGATCTTCCATGATCTCTATTCATTCTCTTCCTTTTGGACTCCTGTGGGACAGGAAAGCAAGTATCTCTGACAGATCTCAACATCCTCATTGTGGCAGGACAATGAAGATGCAATCGGCAGTCTCAGCATTGGAGCAGAGCAAGCTCTGGCCCAATATTTCACTCAGCTGGTCATAGGGATATTAGTTTCCCTATAGTATGGAAACAGGCCATTTGGCCCAACAAGTCCACACTGACCCTCCAAACAGTATCCCACCCAGACCCATTCCCCGACCTTATATTTACCCCTGACTAATGCACCTAACACTATGGCCAATTCACCTGACCTGCACATCTTTGGAATGTGGGAGGAAACCGCCCCACCTGGAGGAAACTCACACGGAACGTGCAAACTCCGCACAGACAGTCGCCCGAGGCAGGAATCAAACCTGGATTCCTGGCACTGTGAGGCAGCAGCGCTAGCCACTGAGCCACCATGCCATTTATACTTACCTTTATTCTTGGAAGGCCAGATTTTCTTGTTTCAATAGTAGCGAAGGGAGCAGCTTTCTTTTCACGACATTCATTCACATCTCAGTCAATTCCCATTGATACTGGCAATTGCTTTCATTCTTTCTGTGGGAACTCCAGCATATGCCTACAGTACAATTATATGAAATCAAGCTATTGAATGCATATTACTGGACAATAGAGTCACACACTATTATTTGCCTCCACGTTTGGAAGATGTAGTGGATATTTGTCAACATTTGAATGCAGCTGGCGTCTGTTTTGTGTGCAACGCCTGTACATATGCCTTTAATCATTTGAGTCGGCCAGATTTCACCCTGGGTTTTGAGGGAGCAGCTGTTTAATTGTAAAAAGTGTGAGATTAACCAGAAAGCTAATAGAAGCGCTGAGAACAGCCAGCTACATTCAATAAAGAAGCCACAAGAGCTTTAGTCATTAGTTCTGGCTGGTCAAGGCCAGTAGCTGCTTCAGTCTGCACATTGTAATAGCCTCCCACCCCATCTCTTTTCCGCAGCCTGAAAATGGGATTCAGAATGGGCTTATGCTGTTATCACCTTCCGTGGTCACAAGAAGGTATGGTTTGCAGTTAGGTTCAGTAATTGGCTTCAACTTGACCATAGTTGAGGAGCGATTTTCCCTGACACTTTCGATGCTAAGGAGCCTCTGTACCCCCTCAACACTCTGTGGTCAGCATGAGGTTCAGAGCTGCATTGCTGGTTCAGTGCGCGTTATGATCCAGTTAGGGACCATTAATATACAAACAGAAATCTGATCACTTTGTTTCAAGCAATAGAATTATGCCACAAGATTTTGCATCTTTCAAACAAATACAAACTTTATTGCAAATGGAATAAATTAAGCAGCAAATGTGATTAAGTTAACACAGTAGTTCATACCCCCATGTGCTGTACATAAACTCTTACACATTTTGATATCTTTAAGTTATTACTTCTGTGGGGAAACCATGTGTATGCCATAGTCCTCTGGAGACTCCTATGATTCTTCTCCACTCCAGCTGTTCTCTAAGTGGTAAAACTTCCATTTACCATTCGGTATCTTGTCTAAGTTACCTTACTGTAGGACAATGTGTTGCCACATTGGCAGCCATCTACACCCCCACACTCCACCTTACAGTCTCCTCCTAACCCCACTAGTAAGTGGTAACCCCTCAGTCCCCAGCTGAACACATTGCCTGAGGCCCAGGCCAGATACACTCACCTTCCAAGCTACTAGTCCCAATGACGATCTGGTTCTCTTCTACATTTGGTCAGTTCTTTGGCGATCCAATTCTCTCAGCAGCAAATACAGGAGAGGAAACACTGCGATAGTGATCAGAGCAGCATGGCAGATAGAATCTCTAATTGGTGGAACAGCACCTCACAGATTTTGTGGACACAGACTTTCTCAAATTGGTCACTGAAAGTGCGGTGCTGCCAGATCCTAGGCCCCAACCTGAAGGCAGATGCCCTGACGATTAGCTCCATTTTCTGCCCCTCTCCGAGGTGCTGGGAGCAGCAATGGTCTGGAGAGAGGCCACCCTGACACTTTCCAAGTGCATTGTGGGATGGTGCTCTCTGTTCCACAGCATTGCCCTTTTGCAATTTCAGAACCTGGCAGAGGATGAGGTGCTCAAGTAACTTGGTTCATTGGAGGAAGAAGGAAGGTAGGAGAATGATGTGGGTGATGAATTTGATGCTGAAAGCAGGTGCCTGTGCCCAGACTCTACAGGCAATCATCGAGTCAGAGAGATGTACAGCATGGAAACAGACTCTTCAGTCCAACTCATTTGTGCAGATCAGATATCTGAAACTAATCTAGTCCCTTTTTCCAGGTTTTGGCCAACATCCCTCCAACCCTTCTTATTCATAAACACATCCATATGCCTTTTAAATGTTGTAACTGTATCAGCCTCCACCACTTCCTCTGGTAGCTCATTTCATACACTTACCACTCTCTGTATGAAAAAATTGCCCCTTGGGTCCCTTTTAAATCTTTGCCCTCTCACCTTAAACCTATGCTCTCTAGTGTTGGTGTCCCCTATCATGGGGAAAAGACCTTGACTTTTCAACTGTTCATGACCCTAATGATTTTTTAGATCTCCATAAGGTCACCCCCTCAGCCTTCGATATTCCAGCAAAAATAGCCCCATCCTATTCAGCCTCTCCCTATAGCTCAAACTTTCCAACTATGGAAAAATACTTGTAAATCTTTTCTGAACCCTTTCAGGTTTAACAACATCTTTCCTATAGCAGGAAGACCAGAATTGAATGTGGTATTCCAAAAGTAGTCTAACCAATGTTGTACAACCGCAACATAACATCACAACTCCTATCCTCAATACACTGACCATTAAAAACAAGCATATCAAATGCCTTCTTCACCATCCTGTCTATCTGTGACTCCACTTTCAAGGAACTATGCACTTGCACTCCAAGGTCCCTTTGTACGGTAACACTCCCTTGGATGCTACCATTAAATGTATCAGTCCTGCCCTGGTATGCCTCCAAAGCTGCTACAAAGAGCAACTCAAACAAACGGTGCACAAGGCGAGTCTTCAAGCTTTCTCCTGCAAAGATGATCTCCCACCCTTCCTTCACTCCCTCTGGAAGGCAGTGTGATCACTAGCAGTAAAGCAAAGGGCAGCTCTGCTGTGGGTCTCAAAACTCTGCTTCTCTTCTTGTTGCTCTGTTACTTGCATCTTACTGCCAATTGGCTACTCAGTAATGACTGCCATGACTTCTTTAAATTGGGCTTGCACGTTTGAATTTTTAATGAAAGGTTACTGGATCTGAAACATTGACTCTGCTTTCTCTCCACAGATGCTGCCAGACCGGCTGAGTTTTTCCAGCAATTTCTGCTTTTTGGTTTCAGATTCCCAGCAGTTCGTTTGTCTTATTGCACTTTTGAGATCCCATTTCCAGCCAATACCTGCTGCTGATTGGCTACCCAAACTACCCTTCAGTCAATTAGCACTCCACCTCCACAACTTGTGACCACATCACCCAGAGTGGGGTCTGGATCTGGAAAAGAAAACTTAACATCAGCTTGCCTGAGAAAATATTCAGCTCTGAGTTACCCAAAACTGTTAATAAGTGTTGTAGGTGTTTGTTATTACTTTAAAACAGGATATCATGATGACATAACTGGACACAACAAAGAGGACAAAATTAGATTATGAGAATGAACTGGCAGGAAATAAAATTCCAAAAAGCTTATAAAAAGGAAGGGAGTAGCTAAAGCAAACAATGGCCTCTTAGAGTATGAAACTGTGGAATTGATAATTGGAAAAAGTCAGTGGAATCTTCTCATATCAAGGGTTCTGACAACAGGATTTGTCAAGTGCATAACACTTTTGCATAGAGGCAGATTAGCTTGCTATGTGCAGCCATTCAGCCCATTGAGACTGCTGTCTCATTTCAGATTGGCAAACTGCGAGAAGTGAAATGCCACAGGGATTACTGCTTGGGCTACAACCACTTATCATATATACTAATGAAGTGTGTGATGGGATTAACTGTATTGAATCCATATTTGCCGATGGTTGCTAAGATAGGAAAGGAAGCAAATTGTGAGATGAAGACAAAGTATCTGCTGAGGGATACAGATAGTTTAGGCTGGGAGGGAAAAAAATGCCTCTAAAAAAAGATGAAAAATATGATGTTATCCAGTTTATTAGGAACAATAGAAAAACAAAATATATTCTTTAAATGGAGAGACTACAGAATGCCGCAGTACTGAGGGACCTGGATGTCTTTGACTGTGAATCATAAAACATCAGCACACAGGTACAGCAAGTAAGGAAACTGAAACGTTAACCTTTACTGCAAAGGCAATGGAGTATATAGCATGGAATTCTTGTTGCAGATGTACAGAGCATTAGTGAGCACATCTCAAGGATTGTATACAGTTTTAGTCACCCTAGACTTATTTAAGGAGGGATGCATTTGCTATGGAGAAAATTCAAAGAAGATTCAATAGATTGATTCCTAGGATTACAGGGTTGCCTTATGACAAAAATTTAAGCAGCTTGGGGCTATACTGGAAGGATGAGAGGGAACCTTATGGAAACATGCAGTAATTTTTTGCTTCACATTTTGGTTGCATTTCTTGAAGTTCAACATTAAATAAAACAACATTGGTTATAATATGAAAACCAGATTCACTCAATGTGTAGGCTCTACTTATATTCTGCAGGATTGCTTGCATCAGG